>NC_140179.1:63190728-63262249 GCF_963971535.1 Notolepis coatsorum | reverse complement strand
GATAATTTGCTGTGTAATTAATTAATCTAATTAACGCGATAAACTGACAGCCCTAATATATATATATATATATATACATTCATATATTCATATTTTGTACATATGTATCCACATCTGTCTAAATATACCTGCATATAAGTAGGGAATAATACATGAGGTGTAGAGTTATATACAAAAAAAAAAGAACACACAACGCAAAGCATTTTTTTTTTTAATTTTTTTTGTTTTTCATTTTTTTTTTTTTCATATTATTTTTTAAACATAACATAAAATTAGACACTCAAGCACTAACAGTAAATATCCAAAGTAAATCACAGGACTATACATTCCATTTGAATCAATATAAATGTAGTTTACGAGATATCTACCTAATACTTGCTATCCAATACAATACATACATAGCTCTTGCTCGCTCTCCCCCCCAGGACCCCCACTTGGATAATCCATCCATTTTCATTTGTTTCTAACCAGGAACTACAATTCATATGCTTGCCTTTATTCTCTCCACCACTTCTAACCAGATTGCAATGTTGGTTTCACTGACACCTAAAATTCTTGCTGTAGATATCTCTAGATAAATCACATCCAGATAGGTAAGAACCCATACCTTCCGGCACATTTTATCCGGTTGAAGCCATCGTGATGCTATCAGCTTTTTAGCAGCTGTGAGACCGGATAAAACGAGTCTCTTTAGCTGTATAGGGGCTGCAAACTGAAAAACATCATTCAACAGCAATACAGAGGGGTGTACAGCAGTGGAGGTTTCTCTATGACAACACGTGAAACACAAATTCACTCATAATTCATAATTATTATTAATTTACATATATATATATTTTATTTTTATTATTATTATTAGAATTTTTTCTATTAGAAATGTTTTCCTCTGTAAGAAAAATCCAGTGCATTTTTTTTCTTCAAAAATGGCCAAAATTGACAGCTCTGAGCAGGCCTGCACTGCAGTAATGACTGCAGTATATTCGTGCAGATGGCTGCACAGGTTGACCCAGGATTAAATAAATAATAAATAATAGCCAATCAAAATAGGCTATTAACGTCATCTAAGCACGGTCTGTGCAGTTAAACTCTTGCCATTGAATGGGGGATTGAATGATTTACAGCCCTTGTCATCCAATACACGGAGGTTGAATATGATTGGCAGCCTTGAAAATCCAATCAGAGGTTGCTGCATTGCAGAGTCAAAACGGGGCCAGCTGCAGGTCCGTAGGTTAGGTTTAGCTGGGACCAATCTCAAGTTTCTTTATTAGTTGTCATACAGAAGTACAGAATACTTTTATACAAAATGTAACAGAAAGAAGCATTTTGTATAAAAGTATTCTGTACTTCTGTATGACAACTAATAAAGAAACTTGAGAAACTTGAGATTGGCCCGAGCTAAACCTAACCTACGGAGCTGCAGCTGGACTGTTTTGACTGTGTGCAGCATTGAAAGAGCAAGGATAGTTTAGTAAGCTGTACAGCTGTAACACAGTAGGGCAGGCTAAATTAAACTTTGCGCCAACATTAGGACCGAAGTATAAACCAGCAACTGAGCAACATGAAGAAGTGGACTTATGCATCTGGATCAGAAAAAAAGTTGTGGATGAAAAAGTAAGTAGGCTACAGTGTTTGTAAAAGCTTGTATGCTAACAGTAGCTAGCCAGCTTAGCCTACATCACAATGATGATCACCAAGCTAACTTACTGTACACACTGTAGGGCTGGGCAATTAATCGAAACAGAATCGCGATATAGATTCATAGACCTATGCAATCTCATTTCTAAGTTATGACCATTTTTCTTTTATTTAAAAAGATTTTTTTTTTTAACTTTTTAAATTATTTTATCTGGGTTGAACATGATTTGTGGAACTCCCTCTGGTGTTGTGGTCGTGGTATTCACTGACCTTTGGGAAGTATTTCGACATGCACATGGGTATCTTAGTGGTGTAGTGTATCTTGTAGACCAGGCCCATTGCAAGTTGCTGTACTCTGTCGTCTACTCTAAGCCATCCTAGGTTGTCAAAGTGGGCAGGGGTGAGGTGGGTTTTAGGAGTAAGGTCAAGCAGTATCTGACCAGTTTGTTTTGTGATGTTTGTAATCTTGTTTTTAGTGCCTTTGAGGTGCTTTGGTACCATGAGGTGCAAGCATAGTCATAGTACCCTTGAATGAGTGCTCCTGTTAGAGTCTTCAAGGTATTCTTGTTTACCAGAGAGGATATACGGTACAGGAATCTAGTTTGTTGGTTGACTTAGTTGTATTACATTGGATCCCATTTTGTCACAGGAAAGATTTGCCTCTATAGGATGGAACCCAGGTAGGTAATTTCATCTTTCCTTTTAAGATAAGATAAGATATTCCTTTATTGATCCCCTTGGGGAAATTCAGGCATCATAGCAGCATGGGGGAAGGGGGGGGTGAAGGTAGTGAAAACAACACAAGCAGTGTAAACAAATAGGTCAATATAATTTACTATCTAACTAACTGAAATATATTTTCACAGTGTCACATAATGTGCAGTATGCATAAGGTAGTGTTATAATTTACAATCTAACTAACTGAAATATACATTATTCATTATTCACAGTATCACAGTATCCACATAAGGTGCAGTATGCATAAGGTAGTGTTATTGTCCTACTTGGGTTCCTATTAGTTCTAGGTCGATGTCTGGCAGCAGTCCCTGCCCACTGTTGTGGAGCCTGATGGCCACTGGTATGAAGGACTGTCCGAGGCGGTTAGTTGAGTGTCAGGGGGGTATGAGTCTGTGGCTTCCTTGTCACTCTCACCTAATATGTTTTGATCTATTCAGGTGCGCTGTCACCTAATATGTTTTGATCTGGTCAGGTGCACTGTCACCTAATATTATTTCATCTGGTCAGGTGCGCTGTCACCTAATATGATTTCATCTGGTCAGGTGCGCTGTCACCTAATATGTTTTCATCTGGTCAGGTCCGCTGTCACCTAATGTTAATATGTTTTCATCTGTGTCCACTGACCACTGACACACAGTGGGGGATGTTTTAAAAATATAATTTAATATATAATATAATATAATAATTTGTGCTTCACCTAAAAATTTGGTTAGCAGCCTCCACTGGTGTACAGGTATGTTCAGAAATAAGAATTCTGATAATTGCAGGGTCACTTCTTCCCAGAATATCTTAACAGGTGGGCAATCCCATGCTTAAATGTACCCTCATCACCATTTGTACATAATGAACATAGAGAATCTTGTCTAAGTCCCATTCTGTTCAATCTTATAGGAGTCAGGTATGTCCTATGAATATAATTAAGATTAATTTGTTGATGATCCGGGTTGTGTGACGCAATTCGAACGTTTGCCCAGACTTCTTGCCAATCAAAATCTATTTCCAAGTCGGGTATATCCCTCCTCCAGACTGAGTCTAGGGGAAGGATTCCATACGAAGACGTTAGTAAGTGATGATAAAACGAAGCCTCTCGATGTCTCTCTTTCATAGAAGAATTTGTGATATCTGTGGTGCTCAATTGGTATCTTTAATGGGACTCCATGAGCCTTCAAACATTCCAATAACTGTGCGTAGAAATAATATGTGGAACTGGTGAGGTTAAATTAGTTACGTATATCTTGATAGCTACAAAAACCCAGTTTGTTGAAAACATCTCCCAATGAATGTATGCCCTGCTTTTCCCATTTGGGGTATTTGATAGGTCGTTTTCCAATAAGGAGTGCATTGTTATTGAATAGGGGAGTATGGCTATGCCATTTATGTTGGTTAGAATATTTTTATTGTGTTTCGTACGCCATATCTGAATCACATGTGTAATAAGAGGGCCAAATTTCAATTTGCATTGCTTAATTGATAATATGGTGTATACTATGTCCTGCAGTCTATGTGGTGCTACTATATTTTCTTCTAAGTTTATCCAGGATACAGATGCTTGGGAGTCAAACCAGGTTGTCAGTGGTCTTAAAGAGTATGCTTTAAAATAGTGGTAAAAGTCTGGAAATGCTAAACCTCCATCGGCTTTGTTTCTCTGTGCGGTGGATCTTTTTATTCATGGAGGTTTGTTATTCCAAATAAATGTATATGCGGTGGAGTGTAATTTTTTCCAGTAACCATCAGGAGGGGGTAACGGTAACATTGAGCTAATGTTTCAAGTTTCAAGTTTCTTTAATAGTTGTCATACAGAAGTACAGAATACTTTCATACAAAATGCTTCTTACTGTTACGCTCCAGAGACTGTGCTAGACAAGATAGTATCAAATAACATAGTATAGCATGTAATTTAGAAGTAGAAAATGAGGTCACAGTGATCAGTATAGACATATGTACAATGTTCGATGCAGAATAGACGTAACTGAGTTACCATATAATATACAATACTATGCAGTGTACTAATGTACAATACTATATAGTGCAAGCAGAAATGGGATGAGGTACAATTTAGGTACAATTTACAGTAAGGTGTACGAGTTGTAGTGCAATCCTTCATCAATAAATATAAAGTATGGGGAGTGGGTGCTACATTGTGTTTGTTTAAAGTGAGTGTGTGCTATAAAGTGTGTGGAGTGGGTGCTACAGTGTGTTTGTTTAAAGTGAGTGTGTGCGTGTGGATGTGTGTGCTATGTGCGTTTGATGGTTGTTGTTGTGTAGTGTTCATTGTTCGTTTAGCAGCCTGATGGCCTGGGGATAGAAGCTTCTTCTGAGTCTTTCTGTGCTCGCCTTGAGACTCCGGTATCTCTTGCCTGACCGCAGCAGTTCAAAGAGGCAGTTGTTCGGGTGACTGGAGTCTTTAATGATTCTCTTAGCCTTGCCCCTGCACCGCTTGTTGTAAATGTTCTGGAGGGTGGGGAGCCCCCCTCCAATTGTGCGTTCGGCTGAACGTGTCACTCTTTGTAGTCTGCTTCGGTCTTGTCCAGTGCTATTCCCAAACCAGGAGGTGATGTTGCCAGTCAGGATGCTCTCTATTGTACATGAGTAGAAGTTCTTAAGGATCTTCTGACTGACTTGGAACTTCCTTAGGCGCCTGAGGAAGTAGAGGCGTTGTCGTGCCTTCTTCACAACACTGTCAATGTGTGTGGTCCATGTCAAGTCCTCGGATATGTAGGCTCCGAGGTACTTAAAGCTGTTGACTCTCTCAACCGGTGCCCCGTCGATGCTGAGGGGGCTGTAGTCTTTGACCCCCGACCTCCTGAAGTCCACAATCATCTCCTTTGTTTTGCTGACGTTCAAGGAGAGGCTGTTTTCCTGGCACCATCCCGCCAGGACCTTGACCTCTTCCAGGTAGGCCCTCTCGTCGTTGGCAGAGATCAGGCCCACCACCACCACTGTGTCGTCAGCAAATTTGATGATTGTATTGCTACTCCGCTGAGCCACACAGTCGTGTGTGTACAGGGAGTAGAGGAGGGGACTCAGAACACAGCCCTGGGGGGCCCCTATGTTGAGGGTGATGGATGAGGAGGTGCAGTTGCCTGCTCTCACCACCTGGGGTCTGCCCGTCAGGAAGTCCAAGACCCACTGGCAGAGGTCATAGTTCAAGCCCAGGTCCCTGAGCTTGGCTATGAGTATGGAGGGGACTATGGTATTGAATGCCGAGCTGTAGTCGATGAATAGCATTCTCACATAGTTCCCCTTCCTCTTGTCCAGGTGTGATGCTGCTGTGTGCAGCACATGGGCTATGGCGTCCTCCGTGGACCTGTTGGGGCGGTATGCAAATTGCAGGGGGTCCATGTTGATGGGGAGGGAGGAGCAGATGTAGCCCTTTACTAGCTTCTCAAAGCACTTCATGGCTATGGAGGTGAGAGCTACAGGGCGGTAGTCGTTGAGGCAAGCAGGCTTGGATTTTTTGGGTACAGGGATAATAGTGGACTTCTTCAGGCAGGTGGGGATGACAGCCTGTTCTAAGGACAGGTTAAATATGTCAGTGAATACCGGGGCCAGTTGGTCTGCCCAGACTTTTAGGACGCAGCCGGGGATGCCGTCCGGTCCTGCTGCCTTCCTGCTATTCACTTTTTTAAAGGTCCGCCTCACCTCATGCTCTGTTACCCTGAACACTGAGTCTCCATCAGCAGCAGACCCCCCCCCCCCATTGCCGTGGCTTGTGGGCTGGTGTTGTTATTACCAGCGTCAAACCTTGCATAGAAGGTATTGAGGTCATTTGCTAAGGAGATGTCACTGTTCAGTTTGAGGGAGGCGCCTTTGTAGTCTGTCATCGTTTTGAGCCCCTGCCACATAGCTCTAGAGTCAGCCTGTTCAAACTGGAGTTCAATTTTATCCCTGTAGCGCCGTTTGGCCTCTGTCACTGTCCTCCTTACGTTGTATCGCGCTACCTTGTGGTCATTCATGTTGCCTGCCACTAGGCCGTCGTTGTATGCTTTCGTGCGCGCTCTCAGAGCTTCACGGACGGATTTGTCTACCCAGGGTTTTTGATTTGGGTAAACTCTAATTGTGGTAGTGGGGATTGTTTCTTCCACCAAAGTACGAACATAGTCCAGCACTGTCTCTGTGTAGACATTAATGTTATCTGTGTCGCGGAACACACCCCAGTCTGTGCACTCAAACGCAGCCTGGAGCGTCTCCTCTGACGTCAAATCCCATTTCTGCACCTCTCGCGAGACTACAGGAGTGCTCTTGATTTTCTGTTTGTACTTTGGTGAAAGGAAAATGGCCGCGTGATCCGACTTACCAAAGCCACTAGCAGAATGAGCCTTGTAGCCACCCTTGAATTGCGTGTAACAGTGATCTAGGATGTTACCGCCTCTGGTGTTACAAGTCACATGCTGATAGAAGTCAGGTAGAACCTTTCTCAGATTGGCGCTATTGAAATCACCCACTACTATAATGGCGGCGTTAACGTTCGCCGCTTGGATTCTATTTACCTCGTCGTGGAGTCTGGAGAGCGCGACACTATTGCTGGCTTGCGGTGGAATATACACTCCGACCAGGACGATCGCCATTAACTCCCTCGGGAGGAAGAAAGGACGACACTTGATGGTTATATATTCCAGGTCTGGGCAGCAGTGGTTCGATAATTCCTTCACGTTAGCTGGATCGCTCCAATTGTTGTTAAACATGAAGGCGATACCTCCTCCACGCTGTTTGCCGGACTCTGCTGATCTGTCCTTGCGGTGGATGAAGAAGTGATCGGCCGGTTGTATGGCGTGATCTGGGGTTTCTGGCGACAGTCACGTTTCAATGAAGCAGATAACATTGCAGTCTCTAACGTCTCTCTGGAATTGAATCCTTGCTCGGATGTCGTCCAGTTTATTGTCAATTGATTGTACATTGGCTAGCAATATACTGGGTAGTGGCGTTCGGTGTCGTCTGGTTCTCAGTCTGTTACGGATCCCAGCTCTCTTCCCACACCGTCTGGTGGTTCCTTTGTTCCTGGGGTCAGGATCTGGTCCCATTGTCCTGAGAATCTCCACAGGCCATTGCTGCGGTTCAGAAAGCTGATCCAGGGAGTAATCCAATCGGTAAGTTTCCCGTAATCCGATGTCTATAAGTGACTGACGGTCATACACATTAAATGCACCTACTGTTGGTACAGACAAAACTCTTAAAACTATAAATATTAACAAATGAAGTTGATTCTAGGTAAAACATCCATCTTAACTATTGATACTCGGGCCTGTACTGAGTTTTTAAGTTTGGACCACCTGTCAAAGTCGTATTTGATCTTATCTTGGAATTTTGTGTAATTGTACTTCACCGTTTGGCTTATAGTAGGGAATACCTCAACTCCTAAACATCTGAAGTGTTTTACCATTGGTATTTTTTCTGGAAGGAGTATATTCTTTGTAGGGGTATTAAGTGGTAGGAAGGCCGACTTTGGCCAATTTATCCTAAATCCCGATAGATTGCCAAAGTCATCAATCAAGTTGAGAAGATGAGGCATTGAGGTGGTAGGGTTTTGCATGAACAATATTACGTTGTCCGCATATAAACTAATATGATGTTGTGTGCCCTTAATTGCGATTGGTTCTATGGATTGGGATTGTCTTATATATTGTGCTAAAGGCTCTAATGATAAAGCGAATAGTCCGGAACTAAGAGGGCAACCCTGTCTGGAGGAGCGCGATACAGGAAAGATTTCGGAGGTAATTATACCTGTTGTAATCATGGCCGATGGGTCTTTGTATAATGCTTTTATCATATCAATGAATCCATTTCCTAACCCCATCCTTTCTAGTACTGCCCATAAATAAGACCATTCCAACCTATCAAAGGCTTTCATTGCATCCAAGGACAACATCGCTATAGGTGGGGTGTCATCCTTGCTGGCATCTAGCACATGTAGTAACCGTCTTATATTATCCGTGATCAAGCGGCCTCTTATGAAGCCAGTCTGATCAGGATGAACTAAAGATGTCATATGCTTTTGAAGTCTGATGGCTAATACCTTGGAATACAGCTTGATATCAGTTCCGAGGAGGCTCAAGGGTCTATAACTACCGCAATTGGTGGGGTCTTTGTCTTTTTTAAGGAGGACTGTTATGAGTGCATTATTGTCGATCTTATGGAAATTCCCCTCCTTGATTGAGTATAAAATCATATTAAGTAATAGGGGTCCAATTACATCCCAGCATGAGAGGTACATTTCTGGTGGGATACCGTCCCTTCCAGGAGCCTTACCAATTTGCATTTCAGATATAGCCTCCCTAAGTTCATCTAGTGTGATGGGTGTTTCTAACTGTTTAGCGTCTTCCTCTGATAGTTTATGTAGGTTAATTTGATTAAGATATATATCCATTTAGTTTTGATCGAAGGCCATTTCAGATTTGTACAAGTTGGAGTAAAACTTTTTGAATGTCTCGTTGATTTTTTTAAGGTCTGTAACAAGTCCTTGCTGGGCCTTAATAGTAGGGATATCTGCAAATTTTGCGTTGGCTCGTATCTTCATAACGAGTAGGTGACTTGGTTTAGAAACATGAAAGTAATAATGTTGTCTTGTGCTACGTATTTGAAATTCAGATTGTTGTCTTAAAATGGCGTTAATCTCTTTTTTTAACACATTAATTTGAGATTCCAATCGAACCGAGTAGTTGTATTGTAAAGAGGAAAATAACAAAGAGTAAAGCGTTTCCAGCTCTGCCAGTTTTGAACAACGATTCTTGCATAGTTTGGAGGAAAAGACTGCGGTGAAATCCTTGATAAATCCCTTTACCGACATCCATAATATTCTGGGGTCCTGTACCGATTCCGCATTCTCCAGCAGGAATTCAACAAGTGCTTCTTTGAATTGTGTAATGAATTCCTTGTTTTTCAGCAATATCGAGTTAAATCGCCATCTTGGGGCTCGGGATGACAGTATACCAAATTATCCTTTTAGGAGTAAATAGCAGTGATCTGATAGTGCATTGGGAACCATTTCCACGTCATAGTTATCAAATAGTCTAGGGGATGCAAAAACATAATCTATTCTGGAGAATGTCTTGTGTCTTGTAGATCGACAAGAGTACTTTCGGGCCGTTGGGTTGAGTGATCGCCATAGGTCATTTACACCTGTATTCTTAGACCAATCCTTTAGTGCATTAGATGCATTTTTCTGATCATTGGAAATGGTGGGATAAGATTTATCCATCCCGGGATCCCAAATGGCATTAAAATCTGCAACAATTATAAATGAGTATTCAGGAAGGTTTAACATTGTTCTGGTAAGTGTAGCGTAGAAGTTAGCCACGTAAAGATTTGGGGCATATGCCGCTACCAACGCTATTTTCCTGTTACTGTATACAATTTTAGCTATGGTTATCCGACCATCTGTATCAGACCATACGTCCTGCAATTCAATATTCAACTTCCGTTTCGTGACTATAGCAACTCCACGGGATCTCGTTCCAAAGGAAGAGTGGCTAATGTTATGATATATGTTGTCCGCTAGCATTAGTTTGTCTTCCACTAAAAGGTGCGTTTCGCTTAAAAGAGCCACATCAACCTGTTTGTTTTTCATCAGTGTGAGCACGCTTTTGCGTTTATGTTATTTGTTTATTCCCCCAGTATTCCAAATCATTATATTCAAACTAGCCATAATCTATACAAGTTATTGTGTACTTGTTTGTAATGCGTCTGGAGTACGAATTCACAATGGATATATATCCAATTATTGAGGTCCTGTTGAGAGCCGAGCTTAAAAACAAAATATACATATAATCCCCTGAACCCCCCTCCCTCAAAGAGCTGTACAAGGTACCTGTGTTCCTTTGACACCCCCTTCGCGTACAACTCCACCCTCCCTTACACCACCGGTTAGCCCAGAATGAGTCATTTATCCTTAACTTTCCTATGCAAATTGCCATAGGATCTAAAACTTTTAATTCTAATTTAATAGAATGTCACCCGTGGCCTAGCCACTCTCCCGTTAATGTAATAAAATAAAATGAAAAATATGCCTCAATTAGTATACTCATTTGAACCTTCTACTAACATGTATAGGTTAGAACATTTCAGAAACAGAGAAAAAGAAAGAAATATGTTTAGAACTAGATTATAGAAATCCCAAAAATTTGGGAACAATTGCTTACATTTTTAAATAACTTTGCCAAGCTAACACATCTAGATGAAAAGGAGGTTTTTAAATACTTGTATGCAGTTCGTCCCCCGACAAGGGTGGGCATTAATCCGTTATGAAGGTTTTTGTTCTTCCATATCTGGTTCATGTGCAGGTCACATACCGATGTTATTGTTCTAGGGCAGGGGTGCCCAACCTTTTTTGAACCAAGATCTACTTTTTAATTGACCACCTAGCCGAGCGATACCAGCCAAAATTGTATATTGTAAGCCGTCATTTGAGGCTTTATAAACGCAGCATAATGAACACAAATCTGTCAGTGCCGAGTCCGACCTCATCTTAAATAACAAACAGCATTGCTTGTTGTAGTTAACAAGGAGAGGCAGAGTTGATTTAGCAATTTTTTTTTCATTTTTTTTTAATAATCTAATTTTATTAATCGAGATCTACTTGAAATCAGCCCGCGATCTACCTGTCGATCGCGATCGACTGGTTGGGCACCACTGTTCTAGGGCCTTCATTGAAAAAGTCCAGTGTATTCCAGAATGTTAGCAACCGATCATGACTTGTGGAAAGCTGTTGTTTATGTTCCAGGGCATTCTTCATGCCATAGAGTAATATCATTCCAGTGTATTCCAGTATATTCCAATATGACACAGAGCGTTTGAAAAAATCCAGAATGTTCCAAAATGTCAACATCAAATCATGACCTGCACAAAACCATAAATCTATAAATATAGTGTCTAGCGTTTCGTATTAAACTATTTATACCTCAATGTTGTCAAAAGCTTGTTTGATGCCGTTTTTGGTGTCCGAGCCTTAGCAAAAAGATGAATAAAGTTGTCATCCACGTTGTATTTTCTTCATGTATTCTTCGGCCTCTTCAGGCGAACGGAGCCCGAACCTTTTTCCATTTTCCTCCACAATGGAAAGATTCGCTGGATAACGTAGAATAGGACGGAATTTTTTCTCATAGAGCTGAGGCATCACATCCTTGTAACGGGCTCGTAGGGTTATAGCGTCCCTGCACATATCCTCGTAGAAAGACACTTGTTTCCCTTTGTATATCAGTTTTCCCCACTTCTTTCGTGCATCCCTGATAATCGTATCTCTTATTTCAGTTTTACGCAGGCTAGCAATGATCACCCTCGCTTTGTTGCTGTTGTAGTCTCGGGTGCCGATTCTGTAGCGTTGATCCACTGTCGGCGTTGTAGGGAGGATATCTGAACCTAGAATTTCCGCTAACACTGTCGCGAACGAGTCGTCTGTGCATTTGACTGATTCATCCAATCCCACTATACGGATATTAAATCTACGGTAAAAAAGTTCGATTTCGAACAACCTATCCGTTGTTTCTCGTTGTTGTCAAGTATCTTATGCAAAAGTTTCTTGTCGGGGAGCTCCCGTAGCTCACCGCATATCTCGGCGCTATTTCTGCGTCGGGGAAAACCGTGCTCGTCGCGGATCTGGGGGACACGAGTTCGATTCCCGGACCTGCCGTCATTTCTCAGAATGTCTTCCCCTGCTCTACATCCCATTTCAACCTGTTTCTGTCGGTCATGCTTGACCAGAAAAGCGATAAACGCTAAAAAAAATAAAGTTTAAAAAAAATAAAAGTTTCTTGTCAGCCTCTTCCATCTTCACCGCTAGTTCCGCGATATCGTCATGTAGAGCCTTATCACCCTCAGCGAATTTCAGTGTATATTCGCCCCCACGGTGGTTTCAACTGCAATAATGCGCTCGGTCTGTACTGCAGCCGCTACTTTAAATTCTTCTAATTTAGCTTCGATAGATACCTTGAAAGCGTCAGCCTTAACGTCAGCCTTATCAGCCTTGGCGTCAACCTTATCAATCTTATCATCAAGCTTGTCAACCTTGTCGGTTAAGATCTTTACCTTGTCGGTCAAGTTCTTTATCAGATTAGCCAGAGACTCGAAATCGGATGATGTATACTCCATGTCTGTCTCGGGTGAGGTTGCGAGAGCGGTGGAAGAGATGATATTATCGGTTGTTTTATTCTTGAACTCGCCTGCCCGTGCCTTCACGGAGCGCCTCTCCACAGGATCTGCCGTTAGATTGTCTGCTCCGCGTTTCTTTACATGGTCTTTCTTTGATGCCATCTTGATTCTTTCTGTTGATATAGTTAGTAGAAGATCTTAGTTAATATATACGTTGAGGTTTAAACACATTAGTGTTGTAAAAAGTGGATTTTGAAGCAAAATTAACATGAACGGGAGCGGAGCTCATGACCGACGTGACTACTACATGCTGTTGTCAAACCGGAAGTCCAACGCAAAGCATTTCATGCATTATTTATAATAATAGCTGCACACCTCGTTGTGTATTATTCCGCTTATACCATGGCCATTTGCACAAAATATATGTGACATTTATTTATAAAGAAATATGTTATTTATGCTCTGCTTACTGCTGACTTTCACTATATAGTCCCTCTGTACCTCCTTAGCAACTGCTGACAAGTGACAACCACCTGTCACTTGACTGATGACCCAGAAAGATAACTTTGCCTTTGGTTAATGTAGTGGAAATTGTCTGTACTGTACCCCCCCGCCCCCCCCCCCCCCCCCCCCGCCCTCAAATCAAATAAAATCAAATCTAATTTATTTGTAAGGCCCGACAACACACGTTAATGTCCCCATGGGCCAGGCACATCTTCTTTAAACAAGTCAAGAAGAAACATCACAATAAATCAAGAACACAACAAAAACACCATAAAGTCCAAAAAATGCAAAATAAATAAATGCAACACTCCCAGACATACCACACACGAAGGTAAGGAAAAACTCAATAAAACCTAGAAATAGGAAAAAATGCACCACAGGCAATGTGGAGGAGAGAAACCTTAAAAGGGCCGTTCAAGGGGGATCTCCCTTCTTCAAAAAATATTCTGTACTTCTATATGACAACTAATAAAGAAACGTCTTAGATGTCGGTGATAGTAGTGTTGCAGTAAAACAGGCAAGACAGTTGATAAGCATGTACACATATGTGTAATGAAACACAAATAAGTGCATGCAATAGCAACTAGGGTATATAAGAACATTTTGAAATTTTTTAAATCTCCCATTTGTTCACCCCTCCCCCACACCTACTATGGTACCCCATCTCCTTTGATCAATCCCTTTGTCCCTGATCTAATCAGCCCCCACCTTCCATACCCCCCCCCCCCCCCCCCCCTCCACCTGGCCCCACCCCCTAAATATAAAATAAATATCTACGTATTCTGTGATTCTGGGAGCCAGTTCCGGGGTGCCAGGCCAGGCCAGGCCAGGTCAGGACCTACAGTCTGGTCTTCTCAGTATCTCAGAATACAGCCATGTATTCCATCTAATAAATTGGACCAAGCAAACTATGGATCAAACTATTTATTTCCACCACATTAACAAACAGTGAATATAATTTGACTGTATGTTTGACAAAAACTGTCCCCAAATCAATAGCTTGATGAGACATGATATTAAGGGATTATGCAAATCCAGGAATAAATTGCCTTGTTGTACTGTACTTGTGCTGTATAATGACAATACATTTTAATCTAATCCGATGTAATCTAATGTAATAATAATAATAATAACTTAATTTTATATAGCGCCTTTCAAGAGACCCAAGGTCGCTTTACATAGGGGGGGGGGGATAACAAAGTAGCAGACAGTGACAGACACAACATATACATATACATATAAAGTGAGAGATTAGGGGTTAAAGGCCAAATTTAAGAGGTGGGTTTGAGCAGTTTTTTGAATGAGTCCAGAGTTGGGGCGGTGCAGAGTTCTGCTGGGAGGGAGTTCCAGAGGGTGGGAGCTGACACACTGAAAGCTCTGTCCCTCAAGGTCTGCCGTCTGGTTCGGGGGATGGAGAGCTGACCAGTGTCCGTGGATCACAGGGACCGTGACTGAGTGTAGGGGTGGAGGAGGTCAGTGAGGTGCAAAGAGGAGCAAAGGTCACTTTAAAAAACATAACTGTATTTTGTATAGTATAGTTAGTATATTTAGTATAGTATAGTTAGTTACATATAGCATAACTGTATATTGTATAGTAGTGTATATAGGACTCATTACCTTTAATTCGTAAGCTTAGCATTGTATAGTATTTTATCTTAGTACCTTTTATCATGTCTATTAATATCTATTCTATTTTATTCTATTGTTATTTGTATTTTTTTGCACAATCAAGGCGGGCATGGCCACCTTCATTTCACTACATATCTCGTGTATGTATGTGACGAATAAATCTCTTGATTCTTAAATCTTGAATCTTGAAAGAGTCATCCAGCAGCCTCTTATTGTTGAATTATCTTGTTGCCATGGCACCTATACAGTACGGGTGTCCGATTGTAAGACGGTAACGGAATGTACCTCCTCCATCTCGTCGAGACAAATCCCGGTGCATGCATTATAAAACATTTTAGATTTTGAAAAAAATCCATACCGTGCAGGCAGTGTATCTGCATTATTATCTTTTAAATAAAACATTTGCTTGACCCGTGAGGTCGGAGGGGCCGAAGAAGATAACACCCACTCCCCACATAAACCGGCTCAAATATTATCAATGGAAGCTGACCCCTATAATAATGTGTTCCCAGGGCCCACTGTGCCTATACTCCGGTAGCCTGTATCTGTCGTTTCCCTCGCAACAGGCCTCTAGTGGGGAGAGGGGGAGGGGGAGAGGATGAGGACGAGGAGGAGGGGGAGGAGGAGGAGGAGGAGGAGGAGGAGGAGGAGGAGGAGGAGGAGGAGGAGGAGGAGGAGGAGGAGGAGGAGGAGGAGGGGGAGGGGGAGGACGAGGAGGAGAGCTGCGCTGAGAGAGAAGAAGAGGGGAAATGGAAGAAGGGGAGATGCAATTGTGGTCGGGTCACGAGGAGTCATGGGGCTGGAGAGGCGTGAAGGGGATGGTGGTGGGGTGGGGGAGTAGGGTGGGGGTTAGCAGGTGATTTATAGCAATGTGGACCCGCACTTACAGCTCAAAAGCCTTATTCACCCCCCCCCCCCCCCCCCCCCCCCAACACACACACTCACACTCACACACACACACACACACACACACACACACACACACACACACCCCTAATCTGACTCCTCACCTCGGCCAGACGTGCTTAAGGTAATGGGCACCGCCAGCTGTCTGAGAGAGGGGCCTCCCGGGATGGAGGTAGCCAGCCGCGGGGGGGGGGCAGAGGAAACAGAGAGGGGGGGGACGGGTTAGGGACAGAGGAAACAGAGAGGGTGGGAGGGAGATGGGTGCATGCAAGAATATACACTGAGGTGAGAGATGGAAAGGGTGGGCGTTAGTGTGTGTGTGGGGGGGGGGGGGGGTCAGATAGGGAAATAACAGAGTGGGATAGAGTAATAAGTGTGCTATGAGAGAGAGACACACACACAACACCCACCCACACACCCACACACACACACACACACACACACCACACACACACACACACACACACACACACACACACACACACACACACACACACACACACACACACACACACACATGCATGCAGAGAGTGTGAATCAGAGGAGCAGTAATGGGAGGTTGGAACGAAGAGTACTATTCAGAGAGGGAGGGGGAGAGAGAGAGAGAGAGAGAGAGAGAGAGAGAGAGAGAGATAGAGGGAGAGAGAGAGACATAGAGAGAGAGAGGGAGAGAGAGAGAGAGAGAGAGAGAGAGAGAGAGAGAGAGAGAGAGAGAGAGAGAGAGAGAGAGAGAGAGAGAGAGAGAGAGAGAGAGAGACCACCGAACAGCCCCATAAAACAGAGACAGTAATTCATGATGAAGATGAGGACCAACCAACAAACAACAACAGACACTCAAGACACCCCACGTCCAACATCACCCACCAGACCTCAGAAGGTCCACAATTTGTACTCCTCATGGACTCATGTAGAGGAAGGAAAACTCTTCCCAAACCACAGAGTTATGAAACTAAAGTGACAGAATAACTATCGGGCTGTAGAACTAGCCCGATAGGTATTCCACATCATAATACACACAGGCACAAACAACTTGAGAACGCAGACAGGGAGGAGGTGACCAAATCTGTCATGGAAGTAGTCGAAAAAGCCACGTCAACATTTCCCAGAGCAAAAGTAGTAATCTCTGCACTGCTACCCAGATGGGATTACCACCCAGACTACATACAAAGTATTAATGCACACATCTCCAGAAACTGTGCAATGAAGAAAAACGTCTACATGGCAGCTCACCCCACCATAGACCTTCACAGCCTGCATGACGATGTTCACATCCTCAAAAGAGCAGTCCCTAACTTCGCAAAGACCCTGAAAGACGTCGCACTAAACCGTAGCCCAACCACATCCTACAAGAGCAACAGAGGGATGAACACCGCACCTAGAGCCACACCAGAAGACCTTTTGCACCTAGAGAACAACTGCACCCCAGGCCAGGTCCACGCCCGACCTGCAAAGAACGCATCACACATATGCACAGGCTGCCCAGTTTCGACCTGCCCCCCTCCTGCAGACCCCCCCCCCCCCCAGCCAATGCATATCCTGCCAACCCCACAACACACATACACACAGCACATGCCACCACCAACCCCATACCACACAAATGTACAGGTCAACCCCATGACCGACAGATCTCCACCCGGGGAGCTGACCGTGCATCAGATGATCAGCAAGATTTTCTCATTTGTGGTCCAGGACAAAACCACTGGAATATAACACTGTAATAATGGAATACAAATCTTTTACCATTTCAAGCTGGAATATACAAGGTCTGAGGTCAACTGCCCTTGGAACAAAGAGCAGAAACCCAGACTTTACCACAGAAATGTCAAACACAGACATCATGGTACTACAAGAGACATGGCACAGAGGAAATAGTCCTACTGGCTGCCCTGCAAACTACAGAGAGCTGTTGGTACCATCCACCAAGCTAACAGGGGTCATAACAGGGGAGAGACTCTGGAGGCATGCTAATATGGTACAAATCAGAACTAACCCACTCCATAAAGCTAATCAAAACTGGAGCTTTTTTCATCTGGTTAAAAATAAATAAGGAACTTACATCAACCGAGAAAAATCTACCTGTGTGCCACCTACATCCCCCCAATTGAATCCCCATACTACAAGAAGACATGTTCCTAATCCTACAAGACGAAATCAACCAGTTCCAGGCTTGCAGTCACATTATAGTTTGTGGGGACCTCAATGCCAGGACAGGACGAGAACCTGACACTCTCAGCACACAGGGAGACAAACACCTACCAGGAGGTCGAAACATCCCCTCCCAAATATGCCCCCCCAGAAAGAACTATGACCAAACAACAAATAAACATGGGTCACAACTTATACAGCTCTGTCGCTCGCTGGGACTGTACATAGTTAACGGTAGGCTCCGAGGGGACACTTATGGTAGGTACACATATAGCTCATCTCTGGGTAACAGTACAGTAGACTATTTTATCACTGACCTCAGCCTAGAGTCTCTCAGAGCGTTCACAGTCAGCCAGCAAACACCCCTGTCAGACCACAGCAAAACCACTATCTACCTGAATAGATCAACACCCAACCAGGAAATACCAAAACCAAACAAACTACACACTATTAAAAAACACTACAAATGGAAGGAAAGTAGTATGGAAGCATTCCAATCCGCTATCAAGCTACAAAAAGTCCAATCCAAATTAGAGCAATTCCTAGAAAAAAACAGCAAAAGTGTAAACGGGGCGGTAGAAAACCTCAATAACATATTTGACATTACAGCTTCCTTATCCAACCTAAAGGCCTCAAATAGGAAAGCGAGAAAGAAAAAAAAATGCATGACAAATGGTATGATAATGATTGTAAAAATCTCAGGAAGAAATTAAGGAACCTATCAAACCAAAAACACAGAGACCCAGACAACCAGAACACACGTCTCCAATACAGTGAAACACTGAAACATTACAAAAACACAGTCAGAAAAAAAGGGACCAACATGTTAGAAACCAGCTAAAAGATATAGAGGAATCCATAAAAACAAATAACTTCTGGGAAAACTGGAACAAACTAAACAAAGTACAGCTACCCATCCAAAATGGAGATGTATGGGTAAACCACTTCTCCAATCTCTTTAGCCCAATACAAAAAAATGACCAGCAAAAACACATACAAGATAAGACTACCAGAACCCGCTAGACTCCCCAATTACACTACAAGAACTACAGGACAAAATAAAATCACTTAAAACCAAGAAGGCCTGCGGCACGGATGGTATCCTAAATGAAATGATCATATTCACAGACTCCAAATTCCAATTGGCTATACTAAAACTCCTTAACATTGTCCTTAGCTCCGGGATCTTCCCCAATATCTGGAACCAAGGACTCATAACACCGCTCCACAAAAAGGGAGACAAATATGACCCAAACAATTACTGTGGGATCTGTGTCAACAGCAACCTTGGAAAAATTAACCACAGACTCATACATTTCCTCACAAACAACAATACCTTGAGCAAATTACAGATTGGCTTCCTACCAAATCACCGCACAACAGACCACATTCTCACCCTCAGCACCCTAATCGACAACCAAATAAATAAAAATAAAAGCAAAGTATACTCCTGTTTCGTTGACTTCCAAAAAGCATTTGACTCACGAGGGTCTGCTGTACAAACTGTTAGATAGTGGCATTGGAGGGAAAACCTACGACCTCATAAAGTCAATGTACACCAACAACACATGTGCTGTGAGGATTGAGGGAAAACACACAGACTTCTTCCCTCAATGCCGTGGGGTTAGACAGGGGTGCAGTTTGAGTCCAACCCTCTTCAACATATACATAAATGAACTGGCAAAAACATTGGAACAAACTGCAGCACCTGGCATCCCCCTAGCAAACACAGAAGTCAAATGCCTACTGTTTGCAGATGACCTGGTGCTGCTGTCCCCAACAAAAGAAGGGCTACAACAGCACCTTGACCTTCTGCACAAATTCTCCCAGACAGTAAACCTAAACAAAACTAAAATTATGATATTCCAAAAAAGGCCCAGCCTACAACAACAAAAACACAAATTCCTCCTAGACACAATTTCCCTAGAACACACAAAAATGACACATATCTCGGCCTAAACATCAGTGCTACAAGGAACTTCAATCAAGCTGTGAACGACCTGAGAGACAAAGCAAGAAGGGCTTTTTATGCCATAATAAGGAACATCAAGTTAGACATTCCAGTCAAAATCTGGCTCAAAATATTAGACTCCGTCATAGAACCGATTTCCCTATATGGTTGTGAAGTCTGGGGCCCACTTGCAAACCAAGACTTAACCAAATGGGACAAACACCCAATTGAGACTGCACCCAAAAATTCTGCATGCAGAATTTTGCAAATCCATTCTCCGCACCCAATGGAAAACGAGGGCAGCCGGGAGCAGACAAGGGCTGCAGCGAGCGCCGCGCCCGGGGACCAATCCAAGTGCTCCTGTCCGTCTTTGTCAGGGACGCGACAGCGTTAGCGATCTGTTGTGCATGTTTTTCCATTGGGTTTATCTTATCGGGAGGGGAAACCCTTGCAAGCATGTGGAGAACATGCAAACTCCACACAGAAAGGCCCAGGAGATACCCCACCTGGGTAACTGGTAACACGGCAACCTGGTCCCCAAGCTGGGAATCGAACCCACAAACTTCTAGCTGTGAGGCGACAGTGTTAACCACTACCACAGGGGCCAGAATAATGCTGCTGTCGGGATGTTATTTATTGGATAGCGGAGCGCATTATACAAATCCACCAGTGAAGAATAACTGTCTTTTCACAACAGTGGAGCCGTCACTGAGTTAGCGCCTCCATCCTCTTCTCAATTATGATTTAACACAATGAACAACTGGAGATTGCATTAACTCATTTCCCCGGCACAGTCATTAAAGAAACTACGGGATATAGAACAAATTATGCAGCTTACTCAACTGTAGCTGCATGTGATTCATAATTTACAATGATTTAGCGATTTACACACTTGATGCAACATCTGTGTCTACATTTTGAGCCATTTGCATTCAGTCTGTGATTGCAGCTTGTGGATTCCTTACAATAACTCCAAAATCAAGTGATTCAAGTAAGATAGTACTCAATCTCTACTGTCTTTAACTATGAACACAGCACATATTTAGATAATAGTTTGAAGACATTGTTCCTCTTAATAGTTTGAAGACATTGTTCCTCTGAAAACTTAAAAGAGAGTTAGAATTCCATCATAATAAAAGAAAATTGGCCATTTTTGCTCCAGTGTTTAAATACAATAGAAAACCAAACACAATTTACAGCTTCAAAACACGTCCATAATCCATGTTTGATATTAGTGTTTAAGATTGTCAACATGAAATAACCAACCCCTGGATTTCAGAGTTTTGATCATGCAAACAAGTAGGTTATGTAAGGGATAAACATAAATTGTTGTGTGTTAAACAGTTTTAAGGCATGGCGTGTTTGCGACAACACCTGCAAGTTGATTATTCCACTTATACCATCGATACTTGTCATTTATTCATATTTTCAACATTAAAATATACATAAATATGTTATTTATGCTTTGCTCACAGCTGACTTTCATTATAGTCCATCTGCGTTACCATGGCAACTGCTTGACACACCTGTCACTTGACCAATGCCAGTGACAATGACCCAGCAAGCTAACTTAGCCTTTCTGTCAGTGAATTATGATCTGACAGTATGTTTGACAAAATGGCTGGCTTGCTTGCCAGACATCTCATTGTCCCCAAATCAATAACTTTCTGTTCATGTCAAATACTGTATTGTTGGTATCACTGTCAGTCATACCTTCAAGGCTTTATTAATTGGTGTGAGTTGGATTGGGAGGACGGGATGCGTAACGTTAGCTCCCATCATCAGTGTTACTGACTGTAAAACAACATTAAACAGTTTTGACGGACACACCTGCCGGCCAATCAGAGTATTCACCCAGGCCATGATATAATTGCTAAGCTACAATAATGCCACAATATAACAAACAAATGTATTAGTCAACCCAATCCACAGAGGAAATCATGCTTCAACAATAAGACTTGCTGCTGTCAACCCAATCGACAGGAGAAAATCTTTAATTTTCTAAATGTGTTAATGTTAATGTGAATGTGTGCTGCTTTAGCCATATATATTAACACTAGCACAGCCGACAAGGGGTCACATGACCCCTAGGCATTTTCAATAAATGTATCCTTGTCACTCGGTCGAGATCCAGCTCTGTCACTCAATGACTTTTCCTAAAAGTACCCGTTTTATCAGGAAAATGCAATTAGAACGTTATTCCACATATGGGCCGTTGGAACAGAAGAAAGTCACAGCACTTTGCGAGCATCTAGCGCAGGGGTGGCCAACCCGTGGCTTGCGAGCCGCATGTGGCTCTTTGCCTGTCAATATGTGGCTCTTCCATAAAAAAAAATTATATATATATATATATATATATATATATATATATATATATATATATATATATATATATATATATATATATATATATATATAGTATTTTATTTTTTAAAACATTTTTAAATTTCTTTTTTTTATGTCACTCAAACCTACATTTCATTGTAGTAAACATCATATTTCTATATTCAGAGGTAATTATATAGTTTACACTGTTTATTTTTCTCATATTTCTCATATAAGCTGTTGGGTCATCTGACCCGTTCCCGGCGGGAATCAGTGGCATTTTCTCCATGGCTGTGCCAGTGTTAACCTATATGATATAACACAATAATGGACTGTATTTATTACATATTGTTAGCCTTGCCTACCTGTTAAGCTGTAGCCCTATTTTCAGAAAATCCGCCTAAAAGTACATGCCCAAGTAAATGGAAGATTGCTCCACTTCTTACAAGGTCAATTAGCATGTTCTTGGTATCTAGGAACATCTATGGACCTCAGGGAATCTACTGTATTCCCAGTGTCAGAAATATTGTCTCTGTTACTATGCTTGAGTAAATCGTAATGAAACAAAGGAGAATATAAATTATGATTTTTCTTTGCATCTTTGACATGATGTTAAAACTGCGGGTGCAGAGATTTTGCTCACTGAGCTCATTCAGCACCCTGTTGAGATCAAGTGTACAAAAACTCTAAGCAAATGAATAAAGGCAAGATGATTAAACAGAAGGATTTGTAGATACAGTACTGAATTATAATCCATTCAAATTATACATCATCTTTTTTATTATGAACTATAAATGACATTATTGTGGCCAAGTCATACATCTATCGATAGGGAAATCATATCAAATCAAATCAAATCAAATGTATTTGTAAGGCCCGACAACACAGGTTAATGTCCCCATGGGCCGTAAAAAAGCTCCTCTTTCCAATGTCAGTGTTAAATCTGGATTTAGTCATTTCCTCGTGTTTTCCGATAAAAGAGCGATAGATTTCACATTATTCAGAGAATTCTTATTTTCGAAAAAAATATCATCGTTAAACAAACGTAGTGCTGAAAATATACGCTTTGACTGCTGTTTGGATAGGGTTACGGTATTTACTCTTGGCTACATTTGAAAAAGAAACACAACATTAATTAATACGGTCTGTATTGATCGATTTATGATAAAAACAGCAGGGTCCCCCAATTACAGCTAAGTGTTTAAATGCAGGAGGGATTACGGCGCAGGACACTGAATATAGTTGATCTTCATGGCTGTTGCAAGAGGTACAGATTGAATATAGAGCAGCTGTTTAACACCCTGACTCCAGCATAGACCAGGAGCTATCACAGTCCAAATCAGGGCCACAGTCCACACCAGAGCCGGCAAGCATTCAGAACACAATGAAGGGAAACACACACAGCATTGGACTAGTTCCGGGTAGCAGGGTAACATTATAACAACATAATGTTATTTAAGTTATTAGTAACTGTAATAATAACACTCCTGTTGAAAGGTTTTTACTTTTACTCAAGTGTGTTTTTAGCCAGATACTCTAACTTTTACTTGAGTAAGATTTTGAGATGGTACCCATACTTTCACTTAAGTATAATTTCTGGGTACTTTTTACACCCCTGGATGTGAGGTACTCAGGTACTAATCAGGTAATCAGGTAATCAGGTAATCAGGTACTCAGGGACTCAGGAACTCAGGAAATCAGGTAATCAGGTAATCAGGTAATCAGGTACTCAGGTACTCAGGTACTCAGGTAATCAGGTAATCAGGTACTCAGGTACTCAGGTACTCAGGTAATCAGGAACTCAGGAAATCAGGTAATCAGGTAATCGGTTAATCGGGTAATCGGGTAATCGAGTACTCAGGTAATCAGGTAATCATGTAATCGGGTAATCGGGTAATCGGGTACTCAGGAAATCAGGTAATCAGGTAATCGGTTAATCGGGTAATCAGGAACTCAGGAAATCAGGTAATCAGGTAATCGGTTAATCAGGTACTCAGGTAATCAGGAACTCAGGAAATCAGGTAATCAGGTAATCGGTTAATCGGTTAATCGGGTAATCGGGTACTCAGGTAATCAGGTAATCAGGTAATCAGGTAATCGGGTAATCGGTTAATCGGGTAATCGGGTAATCGGGTACTCAGGTAATCGGGTAATCGGGCAATCGGGCAATCGGGTAATCAGGTAATCGGGTAATCGGGTAATCGGTTAATCGGGTAATCAGGTAATCAGGTAATCAGGTACTCAGGTAATCAGGTAATCAGGTAATCAGGTACTCAGGTACTCAGGTAATCAGGTACTCAGGTAATCAGGTAATCAGGTAATCAGGTACTCCTGTAATCGGGTAATCAGGTAATCAGGTAATCAGGTAATCAGGACCTCATGTAATCTGGTAATCTGGTAATCAGGTAATCATGTAATCAGGTAATCAGGTAATCTGGTAATCAGGTAATCAGGTAATTGGGTAATCAGGTAATCAGGAACTCATGTAATCTGGTAATCAGGTAATCAGGTAATCAGGTAATCATGTAATCTGGTAATCAGGTAATCAGGTAATCAGGTAATCAGGTACTCATGTAATCAGGTAATCAGGTAATCAGGTACTCAGGTAATCATGAAATCAGGTAATCATGTAATCAGGTAATCAGGTAATTGGGTAATCAGGAACTCATGTAATCTGGTAATCTGGTAATCAGGTAATCATGTAATCAGGTAATCAGGTAATCAGGTAATCAGGTAATCTGGTAATCAGGTAATCGGGTAATCGGGTAATCAGGTAATCAGGTAATCAGGAACTCAGGTAATCAGGTAATCAGGTAATCAGGTAATCAGGTACTCAGGTAATCAGGTAATCAGGTAATCAGGTACTCAGGTAATCAGGTAATCAGGTAATCAGGTAATCAGGTAATTAGGAAACCAGGTACTCAGGTAATCAGGTAATTGGGTAATCAGGTAATCAGGTAATCAGGAACTCATGTAATCTGGTAATCTGGTAATCAGGTAATCATGTAATCAGGTAATCAGGTAATCAGGTAATCGGGTAATCAGGTAATCAGGTAATCAGGTAATCAGGTAATCAGGAACTCATGTAATCTGGTAATCTGGTAATCAGGTAATCGGGTAATCAGGTAATCAGGTAATCAGGTAATCAGGAACTCATGTAATCTGGTAATCTGGTAATCAGGTAATCATGTAATCAGGTAATCAGGTAATCAGGTAATCAGGTAATCGGGTAATCAGGTAATCAGGTAATCAGGTAATCGGGTAATCAGGTAATCAGGTAATCAGGTAATCAAGTAATCAGGAACTCATGTAATCTGGTAATCTGGTAATCAGGTAATAGGGTAATCAGGTAATCAGGTAATCGGGTAATCGGGTAATCAGGTACTCAAGTAATCAGGTAATCAGGTAATCAGGTAATCGGGTAATCAGGTACTCAGGTAATCAGGTAATCAGGTAATCAGGTAATCAGGTACTCAGGTAATCAGGTAATCAGGTACTCATGTAATCAGGTAATCAGGTATTCAGGTAATCAGGTAATCAGGTACTCAGGTAATCAGGTACTCAGGTAATCAGGTAATCAGGTACTCAGGTAATCAGGTAATCAGGTAATCGGGTACTCAGGTAATCGGGTAATCGGGTAATCGGGTAATCAGGTAATCGGGTAATCATGTAATCAGGACCGCATGTAATCAGGTAATCATGTAATCAGGTACGCATGTAATCGGGTACTCAGGTAATCATGTAATCAGGTACGCATGTAATCATGTAATCGGGTAATCAGGTAATCAGTTAATCAGGTAATCAAGTAATCAGGTAATCAGGTAATCAGGTAATCAGGTAATCAGGTATTCAGGTACTCAGGTAATCAAGTAATCAGGTAATCAGATAATCACGTACTCAGGTACTCAGGTAATCAGGTACTCTGGACAGCATTGTGTCGACCCCGCTGTCTGTGTGAACAGTATCACGCGAGAGGCGCCGCACTTCAGCAGCCGCGATGTAGCCTAGTGGGTCCCGAGCGACAAAGTCTTGGCAAGCCTCGAGACTATTAAACACCGGCAGACACTTCCCGGTAAAATATGACTGCCGATTTACAGGTCGTGGTGTGTTATGTCAGGCAGGGATTGCCAGTCTGGCAGTTTTGTATTAGCTGAAGCCTTGAGGGCAAATGTAATACCGTACATAATGTAATTATTGGGCAGGGCTGATAAGCCTATGTGTACATTTACAGGTTTTTTTGCATGTTCTCCCCGATTGTGTGGGTTTCCTACAGGTCCTTCAGGTTGACCTCCACTGTTTGTTCACACTACAATGTCATTCACAAAATACATCTAAGGAAGTATTTCCTAGGAGTACATTAGGTTCACACCAAAGAAATATAATTGAATCAATATTCTATTTCTAGTTCACACAAGTGCCTAACAGAAAACCCATTTCTTTCAATTCATGACGACACAAGGTAACGATCGTAATTCATCACAGCTCTCCAGTGATTGTTTTTACAAGTAATTTCTTTCTCCCAAAAGTTTCTGCAATGCAGCTGTAAAAGGTAAAAGAGTTTTATACACAGCGACTATCTGAAGTTCATTCAAGATTCAAGATTCAAGAGATGTATTTGTCACATTCATACACAAGACATGTAGTGAAATGAAGGTGGCCGCTCCCACCTTGATTGTGCTAAAAAAATACAAATAATAATAGAATAAAATAGAATAGATAATAGATAGACATGATACAAGGTAGTAAGATAAAATACTATACAATGCTAAGCTTACGAATTAAAGGTAATGAGTCCTATATACAATACTATACAATATACAGTTATGCTATATGTAACTATACTATACTAACTATACTAACTATACTATACAAAAACATACATTTCCACATACTCCCGGACTGGGAAGTGCCCCCCCCCCCCCCCCCCCCCCCGCCCGGCCGCTCCCAGCAGCAAGCCAGACAGCTGCTGATGGGAATCTGCAGTGTAATTTCTACTGTGAATCACGGTATTGGTTTCCTTCTCAACTGGAATAGTCACGCAGTTCATCCTCCGTCTCTGATTTTAGCCCAGAGTTTTGTAACGAGGCGATAATGGAAAAGGAACCGGGAGGATCGCACACTCTGTCTTTCAGCCCTTCTCTCACGCCACACACATATTGCACACGCACACACTGACAGACACATACACACACAGACATATGCTTGTGCACATACTGTACACACACACACACACACACACACACACACACACAATTTAATTTGCCAAAGTTACAAAGTGCTTTTCCATTTCACCAAGACTAGGCTTCTGGGATGATTGTACACTGGCTGAGAGGGTGGATGGGAGGGGGGGTGCATAAATGGATGAGGTGGTCTTGGAGGGAGATATAAATAGAAAGAAACACAGGCTGGTTTATGTACATGTGTGTGTGTGTCTGTGTGTTCACATGTGTTCACATCATTATATGGATTTACCCCGACTGTCACCGCAGCTCCTTTGTGTTAATAACACAATGATTCTAAGAGCTTTCATTTAAATCTTTTCATCTTGTGGCGCACATCTTGAGGAAGAACCCTATTGATCTTGGTGACCCGATGACCTTTCCTCTAATACTACCATCAGGCCAAATGTTCAATATTCAAAATGCAATATTCAAATCTCCTGATCTGATACAAGATACAAGATACAAGATACTACCACCCAACTTGACAAAATATTTTATATATTTGCCCTACCATAGCACGGAGACCTGTGAAGTTCTGAGTTATCTGGCCTCATGGTGGCTCTATTCCCATGAAACTAAAAACATGAACTACTCCTCAATGGCTCAAATTAGTGTTTACCTGCTGTCTGTATGTAGCCAGGTGCCTTAAACCAGAGCTATTGAGAGTAGAGTGATGGTGATGGTCATAGTGGTGATGATGGTTGTGATGGTTGTGATGCTGGTGGTGGTGGTGGTGGGGGTAGTCATGATGCTAGTGGCTGTGATGGTGGTAATAGTTGTGGTGGTGGTTGTGGTGGTGGTGATGGTAGTGGTGGTGGTGGTGATTGTTATGGCTGTGATGGTGGTTGTGATGGTGGTGGTGGTTTTGGTGATGGTGGTGATGATGGTGATGATGGTGGTGGTGGTAGTAGTGGTAGTGGTGGTGGTAGTGGTGGTGGTAGTGGTGGTAGTGGTTGTAGTGGTGGTAGTGGTGGTGGTGGTGGTGGTGGTGGTGGTGGTGGTGGTGGTGGTGGTGGTGGTGGTGGTGATGGTGGTGATGATGATGATGGTGGTGGTGATGGTGGTTGTGGTGATGGTTGTGATGGTTGTGATGGTGGTGGTAGTTGTGGTTGTGATGGTGGTGATGGTGGTGGTGGTGGTAGTTGTGATAGTGGTGATAGTTGTGGTTGTGATGGTGATGGTTGTGATGGTGGTATTTGTGATGGTGGTTGTGGTGGTGGTGGTTGTGATGGTGGTGGTGATGATAGTTGTGATGGTTGTGGTGGTAGTTGTGATGGTGGTGATGGTTAACCTCTGCTGGGTAACATTATCACGTCACATGCATTCTCGTATCATTGCTATGCCGATGATACTCAACTCTTCCTCTCCTTTCCTCCCTTAGATATCCATGTCTCCCGCCTACCTCCGGTCAATGGTCTCTAACTATACCTCAAGACCCCTACGCTCTACATCATCTGGCCGCCTCAGACCCACTCCTATCCGAGCTCCGGGAGGGTCATCAAAGAGAAGCCACCTCGCTCCACAATGGTGGAACAAACTTCTCACCACAGTTAGGACAGCTGAAGCCCGTCCAATCATTCGCCGTCGACTAAAGACACACTTCTTCAATCAATATCTTAAATGGAAAAAGTTTAATAATAATAAAAAATACTAACATTCTTACTGTCTTATACTATCACGCACTCTTCCTACTATAGTCAAGTCAAGTCAAGAGTTTTATTTGTCACGGCATACAAGTATACAATGAAATGCGGGTGGTCTTGCCCGCAACGATGTGCAATACAGTAATACAACATATAATGGAATCCAATAAAACAACATTGTGCAATAAACAGTAACATAGTAGGGCATATCGGTATTTGTACATAAGTTATTTACAGAGCATGGAGGACATGCTAGGTCCTTTGGTAGTGCAATACACTGTTACTGTTACTATACTATTTTTAAAGTGACCTTTCCTTAGTGGCCATAAGTGTGGGCGTGGGCAGCATGAGTGTGTGCTTGCTCATGTTAAAGTGGCTGCTAGTGTGTGAGCGTGTACAGTGTGTATATCGTGTGTGTGCTCATGTGTGCTTGAGTGTGGAGAGTTCAGTGTTCAAGGCTCCGATGGCCTGGGGGAAGAAGCTGAGCCGAAGCCTCTCTGTCCTAGTAGCTGGGGTTCGCAGGCGTCTGCCTGACCGCAGCAGCATGAACAGGCTGTTGTTGGGGTGGTGAGGGTCTTTCATTATCCTGCAGGCTCTGGATTTGCACCTCTTGTTGTATAGGACCTGCAGGGTTGGTAGTGCAATACCCGTGGTATGCTCGGCTGAGCGCACCACTCTCTGTAGGGCCTTCTTGTCCTGTGCCGTGCTGTTGCCATACCAGGCAGTGATGTTTCCAGTCAAGATGCTCTCTACAGCTCCGGAGTAGAAGGACTGGAGTATCTTCCCAGATACTCTGAACTTCCTTAACTGTCTCAGGTGGTAGAGGCGCTGCTTCGCCTTTTTTACGACTGAGTCTATGTGTGTTGACCATGTCAGATCCTCTGAGATGTGGACCCCCAGGTACTTAAAGCTGCTCACCCTGTCCACGGTAGCCCTGTTTATCCTCAGTGGTGTGTGTGTCTCCTGCTGTCCTCTCCTATAATCGACAATCAGCTCCTTGGTTTTACCAATGTTCAGGAGCAGGCTGTTGTCCTGGCACCAGCGTTCCAGTACCTCAACCTCCTCCCGGTAGGCCTTCTCGTCGTTGTCCGAGATCAGCCCCACCACCACTGTCGTCTGCAAACTTCACTATGGAGTTGGAGCTGAACTTGGCCACACAGTCGTGTGTGTATAGTGAGTACAGCAGGGGGCTCAGAACACAGCCCTGGGGGGACCCGATGCTCAGGGTGATGGTGTTGGAGGTCTGACCCCCCACCCTGACCGCCTGGGGCCTTTCACTCAGAAAGTCCAGTACCCAGGCGCTCAGGGCGGACCTCAGACCCAGCTTGATCAGCTTGTCCACCAGTCTGGTGGGGACTATGGTGTTGAACGCTGAGCTATAGTCAATGAACAACAGTCTCACATAGCCCCCCTTCTGGCGGTCAAGGTGAGAGAGGGTGCTGTGCAGAACCTGGGAGACCGCATCGTCAGTGGACCTGTTTGGCCTGTATGCAAATTGCATGGGGTCCATATCACTGGGGAGGGAGGCACAAATGTGATCCTTGACCAGCCTCTCGAAACAGCCTATACTAATCTTTACTACTATGCACTCATCACTGCAGCTCCCAAGTTTCAGCACCGTTTGATGAACATTGTTACTCAGTTGTAAGAGTCGTACCCTTCCTGCTGACTTGTCGCTTTGGATAAAAGCGTCAGCTAAATGTAAATGTTAAGCATCGGACGTCCCGACAGCGTCCCGTCACACACTCGCACGCAAGTTTTCGCCGATCAACCAATACATTGTTGCAAAGTTGAATTTTCCACCTTTCGATCGTCACCACACTCAACCTATTGTGTCATTCCATTCCCAAGTTACAAGACAAAACATCCGGCGAGCGTCCTTTGACAAGCCATTCGGACGCGTGACCAAGTCCGGTTGTGAGTGGTCCTGAACTGACCAGTCACCGCTGATGGTGAAAATGATTAACCACCGTTGTAGCCAAGGAGCGTCTTCTCCGAAAGCGATTCTAGATGGGTGCTGACAGTGGCGGAAGGTGACACAAGAAGATGAAGAAGCCCATTGGTTTGACGAGAGCCTCTGAATGAATGGGAGCAGATGGCCACTTTGGATAATCATGCCGAATTTTTACTGGTACACACATTACAAAGCCCTTTGTAAAACATTCATTTTCCGTGGGATTTTTATAAACTTTGGACCTGTACTACATAATACTTCAGGCTATGGAACCAGCTCCTACCTCTTAGCTGGAAATAAAAAATCTGGCAACCAGTGAAATTAAATGTGAGTACACAAAACGTTTACTTCAGTGTGTTCAAACCTCTGTTACTCTATTTCATTAGCGCTCAAAGAAAATGTTCAGAATGTTACCTTTCAAAAGAGACCAAACTCATGCATGTGCTATACGTATAAAGTATAATACATCGCAAATTACTTTGGATATGCAATCGTCAAAAAATAGCAAAATGTTTGCCCGATGCTTAAGATATGGTGGTAGTGGTGGTGGTGGTGGTAGTTGTGGTAGTTGTGATGGTGCTGGTGGTGGTGGTGGTAGTTGTGGTGGTTGTGATGGCTATGATGGTGGTGGTGGTGGTGGTGATGGTTGTGATGGTGGTGATGGTTGTGATGAGGGTTAGGAGAAAAAGCACAGCTATCCTTCTCCATCTGTGTGTCTGCCATCAATATCAACCTGGTGTTAATTGCAACATGCCAGGGATAATGAATGCTAGAGCTGTGCAACATGTAAAGAGATATGACAGCTGCATAACTAGAGAGAATGGACACTGCCGTTGCCCTCGGAGGCACAGAGATATGTTGTAATTATGTTCCTGGCTCAGTAATGGGGTGCCATGTCACTGGTCTCAAGATGGATGCCTGCGGGGTACATGTAGGACCTCCACCTCCCCTCCCCCTCTCTGTCCCCATTAGATACACACCCCCTGCTGCTTTTAATGGGGTACTACATCCAATTAAGACAAAGATACAGATGCAGCTCTTAGGACTCTGAGCTCTGCTCTGCACTGCTACTGTAGTAATCATGCACCATTAACGAGGCGTTAACGATACTGTGCCCTTGCAGTAGAGGTTCAATTTTTAAGAGCTGGATCTGTAACTGAACGGCAATTACAGATTGCATTACTTCTTGTATCATATCATATCACACACAATGAAGGTTGTTCCCCCATGCTTGAAACACAACATGTAGAATATCTGACATCCGACGACCACACACACAGAAGGACTGTTGAACGTTCTGTCCCAATGAGTCAACATATGGCGGCGCTATTTCACAGATCGCGATCAGAGAGAGGAGAATAGGATGGTTTATTGGCCATCAACCATTCTGTCCACGCAGCCTCTGAGATCCAAGAGAACAGAATGAAAGCTGGCCTGAGGCCCAAACACAGTGAGGCCGGGGCTTAATGAGCAGCTTTATAGTCGCCTGCCAATCACGGCAGTTTAAGACCCCCGAATCCTCAGTCCAAGAGACTCTACCTGAATGAATCTGGGGGTAAGTACATCAAACGCTAATAGCACAGGGGCCAATGGCGGTTCATTTGTATGGGTGTGGAGAGGCGCGTTCAGCCGCATTAAGCCCCAGTTAGTTCATTAAGCCACAGGCTAGGAGGAGAGGAGGCTGAATAGTGGTTCAGATAGCCCGCCTTGATCAATGTGGATGAACGTTCCGCACCGCTGCACGGCACGATATGGGGAGGAATTCTGAGGAGAGTCGGTTAGTGTGTCTGTATGTGTGTTTGTGTGCATGTGTGTGAGTGTGTGCGCGCGTCTGTGCGTGTGTACCTTGTTTAGGTGAAAAATCTGGACAATTTTCAAAACTCCACACTCTATCAACAAGACATGGTACCAAATGAAGACATTTTTGATGTCCTGATTTGGTTTGACAAGCTATTGTAGTGTGATGGTTAGAGTTAGGGCTAGGGCTAATTTAAATAAAAGAACAATAGAAAAATAAAACACACACAAGGCATCAGTCGGTCCATTTTCAGGCAAATGCCTTGTTAAAAAGAAAGGTTCTTAGGCCCCTCAACGGACTGTGGTGCTCTCAGACGGTCGGGAGGGTATTCCACAGCCGAGGAGCAGCTGAGCAGAAGGCCCGGTCGCCCGCGGTGCGGAGGTGTGTCCTGTGTTTGGGTTTCAGTGTGTTTGAGTGTCCAGAGCGGAGGGAGAGGGTGGATGTCGAGGGAGCGATGAGTTCCTTTAGAGAGGAGGGAGAGGGTGGAGGTCGAGGGAGCGATGAGTTCCTTTAGAGAGGAGGGAGAGTGTGGAGGTTGGGGGAGCGATGAGTTCCTTTAGAGAGAAGGGAGAGGGTGGAGGTCGAGGGAGCGATGAGTTCTTTTAGAGAGGAGGGAGAGGGTGGAGGTCGGGGGAGCGATGAGTTCCTTTAGAGAGGAGGGAGAGGGTGGAGGTCGGGGGAGCGATGAGTTCCTTTAGAGAGGAGGGAGAGGGTGGAGGTCGAGGGAGCGATGAGTTCCTTTAGAGAGGAGGGAGAGGGTGGAGGTTGGGGGAGCGATGAGTTCCTTTAGAGAGGAGGGAGAGGGTGGAGTTCGAGGGAGCGATGAGTTCCTTTAGAGAGGAGGGAGAGGGTGGAGGTCGAGGGAGCGATGAGTTCCTTTAGAGAGGAGGGAGAGGGTGGAGGTCGGGGGAGCGATGAGTTCCTTTAGAGAGGAGGGAGAGGGTGGAGGTCGAGGGAGCGATGAGTTGCGGAGGGGGCGTTGCTGTGGATGCACTGATGGGTCAGGAGGGAGACCTTGTATTCAATCCTGAAGGAGACGGGGAGTCAGTGTAGGGAATGGAGGATGATGGTGTGATGTGTTCATATTTCTGCACTATCATCAGGATCCTAGCAGCACAGTTCTGATCCGTCGTCGCAGACAACTGGCATGGACGTGAGGTTTGGTGCTGTGACACCGAGAGGTTTCTTTGGATGATTTGATCAGAAACAAACAAACGCCCACACGGAGCCGTGCCAGCCTGCTGCAGATGTGCCCGTTAGAGGCCTCCATCTCCTCCTGCCGCTGTGATGACGTGCAGGGAAGAGCTTCAGCAGACAGAGGAGGAGAGAGAGGAAATAAAAGAGAGAGAGAGAGATGAAAACACCTGTTCTGTGTGTCTCCCCCCGCCTGTAGCCGGAGGCACTATTGGCTTCACGAAAACACAACAAGATAATCTGGAAGAGTCTGTTGTTTCAAATGTGCTTCACCGGAGTGAAACGTGCACCCAGACAGAACACAGAAGAAAGAGAGAGGGAGAAGAGAGAAGAGATAGCGGAAGAAATATTCAACCAAATAAGGAACATGTATTCAAGCACGCACGCACGCACGCACGCACGCACGCACGCACGCACGCACGCACGCACGCACGCACACACACACACACACACACACACACACACACACACACACACACACACACACACACACACACACACACACACACACACACACACACACACACACACACACACACACACACACACACACACACACACACACACACACACACACACACACACACACACACACACACACACACACACACACACACACACACACACACACACACACACACACACACACACACACACACACACACACACACACACAATTGGCCCCAAATTATTATTATTATTTTTTTAACTTTAATTTTTAATTTTTTTGGAGGCCCCTCGTCACTCGAGGCCTTTTGGAGGCCCCTCGTCACTAGAGGCCTTTTGGAGGCCCCTTGTCACTAGAGGCCCCAAATATTTGTTTATTTTTTTTTACTTTTATTTAAAAAGAAATTGGAGGCCCCTCGTCACTAGAGGCCCCACATTTTATTTTTTTTTCTTATTTTGGAGATCGATGTCATACTGTGACACTGAAATGAAAACATATTTCATCAACACAAATATTTAGTCAACAAAAATATTTCATCAACAAAAATATTCAGTACGTCACACCCTGCCGTCTGCAAGTGGCTAATCTTGAGTATTTTTTCTCCTCTTCATAAGTGTGCTGTCCTCCCAATGATGTTTTTAATCAAAGGTAGACGGCCAGCCAAACTCTTCAATAAGCAACACACGAGTCAAACGTAGCTTCCTTGCTTCTCGTTTAATGTAGTTCTTGTTGCTAGGATAGGAGTAAAACTGAAACAGAATGAAGTGCATAGTGTTACTACTAGTGCACGTAAAAAGTATAGATATACAGTAAGTGTACTAAATGATTATATGTAGACATGTTGTACTAAACATTCCAAGTATTATGAACATCTACTGTATCTTCCATTAGCATGCATCATAGGTAATAGAATACGAACATAACAGCGTCCCATCTACGACAATATACTTCAAAACTGAAAGATAACTTTGCAAACAATAAAGGATTACTTACAGACAATGCTTACGATGGGGCAAATCAAAGGATTACTATAGATAAGAACAGCATGTTGTTCATAATGAGATCTCTCTTCCTGGTGAAGCTGCAGGTCCCACTTCCTGTTTATCTGTGAGCTACCACTTCCTGTTTGAGCATGAGGTCCCACTTCCTGTATATACCACGTTCGACCAACAGGTGGTGCCAAAGCAAATCAAAACCATACACTACCTAGGAGGCAGAACATAAGAGTTTGAGGTTTTCCGTTTGAGGTAAAAACAGCAATAAAAAAAAATCTCCACATCCCAGCTCCGACGCCTGAATACTTTTACCAACGGATTTCAAGTTCCGCGTTGCGTTCTGCGCTCTGATTGGCCACTGACGTTTCTGGTAGCGCCAATCGTGTGACGCCTCTTTCTTTCACCGGTTAAGCTTAGGCACTCTTCCGAAGTTGGTTAAGGTTAGAGTTTGTCTTAGAGCAGGGTGATAGAAAACCAGCCCTGATTCCATACTCTAACCTTAACCAACTTCTAACTAAGAAGAACTAAGAAACGTCAGTGGCCAATCAGATCGCACCAGAAACGTCAGTGGCCAATCAGATTGCAGAACGCGGAACTGGAAATCTGTTGGTAAAAGAATAGACGCAGCCCGACACGAATGAGGCAGATTGGGATCATTATTCATGACAGACAGCAGAGACCCGCCGATGCTGATAGCGGATATCATCGAGCTCCCCCTAGTGACGAATTGGCCTCCACTACACACTAGTAAAAAAAAATAAGAAATACGAAAAATATATATATATAATCAGATCCTCATCCAGTGTTTACTTTCACAGCATCTATAGTAGGGGTCAGCAACCTTTTTGACATGGAGTGCCTGTTTGAAATATAGTTGTAACTAGTGTGCCTCAACAATATTCCATGCATCGTACATTTTTTTTCTCATAATCAGGTCTTTTTAATGATCATTTTTACATTATTACATCATTATTGTTATTGTTATTATTAACAATATTATTATGATGGTTGTATTAACCCTGAATCTGAGTTGGGGGAGGGGGATGCAATACAGACAAACAGCTGCATACAGTGTGACCATTTCACTCACATTTGCCCATTCATTTTTGGACACATCACACACCATCGGTTTTCAATCCATAATAAGTTAACAGAAAAATAAGTACACAACCACATTATTTCAACCTAATAAAACTGTTTATTGTCACAAGTTGACTTGGTAATACTCACATTTTGAGTAAAAAAATGGCTTTTAACATGTGCAATGTTCAATGAAATAGAAAAATAAATAATCAAATTTGTTGATTAATCCCACTGGTCACAATGGTGACCGTAATAATGTTTTTGTTATAAGGCTCTGCAAATGTTACTGAATGATGTAGCAATGTATTTCCAGCTAAATTGAAATAATAAACAAATAAAGGGTCTCAATTAAATATGTGGTAGTAAAAAGAACCCGTGGGAGGATTTCAACAAGATAAATCCGACAACAGTGCAAAATATTTCACTATAGTAGTTCAAAGCAAAAAAATAATAAAATAAAAAAAAAAAAATTAAAAAAAAAAAAAAATTATAGTTTAAAAAAAAATTATGCTGCCCCCTGTGCCTATGAAAATGCCCCCGCATGCCTAGGGTTGCCTACCCCTGATCTATAGTGACTACTAGTATCATCTCATCTCTTCTCTATCTATTTTTATTAAAAAAATTTGTATTGCAAATAAAAATATGATTGATTGTTTGATAATGAGGGGTGAGAGACGTTGAGTCTACGTGACACTGACGTCCAGGTCCAGGGGTCACTGTCAGGTCAGGTCAGGTGACCACTGACCGCGAGAATTGCACTTGCAAGTTGATCAAGTAGGCTAAAACTCGAGTAGTACTGTATGATCATATGAGACTCAAAAAACATGGATAAAAAAGTTAAACGGTGGGAAAGCGGAGCTGCTAAGTTAAAATCTAAACAGGAAAGGGACAGAAAGAGCGCGTTACTTCGGCAAAGCATACCGACTATCTCTACTTTTTTCACCCCGTCAGGTAAGGAGGAGGATAGCCCCCTGGCTAGCACTAGTAGTAGCAGCAACGTTAAAGAGGCTGAGCCAGGTGCCGTGGGCAGAGAGGACGAGAATGCTAACGTTATTATTATTGATGCTAGCGACAGAGAAGAGGCAGCGGCAGCCTCTAGTTCAGCCGGCCCACCACCACCAGTGGCTGCCACGTGCCACCTGTTCGTATACGCCCGCCGCATCTCCACAGCCCAGCCCCAACACCAACACGAATGACTCTGAGGCAGACAGCGATGATGACAGCCCGCCGCCGGCGGTGCTTGAACATGAAAACCAGGAGGATTGGTTGGACAATGTTACGGATCCAGCTTTTTTTTTTTTTTAAGTGACATGTAAAAACGCCACATGTGTGTGGGTGTGGGGGGGGGGGGGGCTCCACAAGAATCTGGCCCGGGGGCCTCTGAATTCTTAATCTGGCCTTGACACACACACACACACACACACACACACACACAGACAGACAGACAGATAGACAGACAGACAGACAGACAGACAGACAGACAGACAGACAGACAGACAGACAGACAGACAGACAGACAGACAGACAGACAGACAGACAGACAGACAGACAGACAGACAGACAGACAGACAGACAGACAGACAGACAGACAGAAACACACAGACGCACACACAGACACACACACACAAACACAAATACATGCATAGAAAATACTTTATATATGTAATCAATATAAATTAAATTAATAAAAAAAATTATCCACTTTTTTTTTCTTATTTAAATTTTTTCTCCCATCCAATTTCGTGTTTATTTTTTTTCAATTCTCCCCTCCCCTGTCTTGAACGTTGCTCGCATATGCCCCCCACTGGTCGGTTGTAGGGAGGATAGAAGCCTTGCATCACGTGTCCCCTCCGGTACATGTGGAGGCAGCCTGTCATATCTTTTCACCTGCCAGCGCGGACTCTCAGTGGCGAGGTGTAACGCATGGGAGGCTCACACTACCCCCGCAACTTCCTGTCTCTGCTGTGCAGGCGTCCCCCTGTAGGAGTCGCTGTCCACAATGTCCAGATTACCACCCATCGACTTCCATCCGCTAACTCTGCCAATTGAGCCAGTATGACGGCCGGCCCAAGCCGGAGGCAATGCTGACACCCGAATTCGATACCGGAGTCTCTTGCATTGGTGACGAGCACAATCTCCGCTGCGCCACCCAGCCGTGCCAATTAAATTCATCTTAATAATGTTTTGTTGGGCACCCAAGTGGCGACCCATGTAACGTGCTGCGTCGCGAAGCGGCCGGCCCAGGTTCGATTCCCGGACCCGGCGTCCTTTGCCGAATGTCTTCCCCCCGCGCTGTCTCCCGTTCTTCCTCTCTCTCTCACTCTACCGGACTGCCCGGTAGTACAAACAAATACAAATCTACCAAAAACATAATTAAAAAAATGTATAATAATGTTTTGTTAACGTTCCTATTACTGTCATTGTGTACTGCCCAAATATTCTGACACATTTAACTTTGAATTGATTTACATTGAAATTGAGAGAGACATATATATGTCTCTCTCAATTATATATATATATACACGACAGTATTATCCTATCTCTTCTCAGTCAGTCAGATAAATCACATGGACCCATAATACAAGATCTTGTAGACTGGTGTGATGGCTGTTTTCTAGATTTAAATGTATCCAAGACCAAATAAATGATTCCACTGAGGTGGAAATTGTCCAGAACTACAAATATTTAGGAACTGTGTTTGATGACAAACTAAAATTTAGCGACAACGCAGAATAAAAAAGGCTCATCAGCGTCTGTACTGTCTTCGCAAACTAAACTCCTTTGGAGTCGACCAGAGAATTCTGGCAATGTTTTATTCTTCCTTTATTGAAAGTATTCTAACCTTTTCATTTGTATGTTGGTTCACATCCCTCTGTCAAAGAGACAAGAACAAACTGCAAGGTGTTGTCAACCTTAGCTAAAAAATTATCGGCAGAACACAAAGATCCCTAGTACAGTTTAACAGTGCTCAAGTGCTCAAGAAAGCACTTAAGATAATTAGTGACTCCACACATGTCCTTCATGTGTGTTTTGACATGCTGCCATCTGGAAAGCGCTTTAGACAGCCTGCCTGTAAAACAAACAGAAGGAAGTTTGGTTTTGTTCCAGAGGCCATTCGACTGGTGAATGGCCACAGTACAAGGAATGGTCAGTTCACTAATATGCACCTTTTGACCCCTTGATTTAAAAATGTTTGACAAAAGTGCACTTCTTTTTGTACTGACTGAATTTATTTATTTGACTTGACAGATCAACAATATAAGGATCCTGTTCTAACAGTGTCATGTCTCTTGTGCTTTAATAGTGTCATGTATGTCTCTTGACCCCTGTTCTGTCTTGGATGTGTATAAGTGCAGCTGTTTGCCATATTCATGCCTTCAAGAGAGAGAGAGAGAGAGAGAGAGAGAGAGAGAGAGAGAGAGAGAGAGAGAGAGAGACTGTAGGCAATGTGACTGCCATTATTATTATTAATATATTGATTTGTTATATTTTTTACACTGCTTTTTTATTCTATTTTATTTTTACTTCTCCACTGTACTATAATTATGTGACCTGTACCATGTCTTATACTACCTGTACCCCCCCCCCCCATCCCCCATGCTGCTATGATGCCTGAATCAATAAAGAAATATCTTATCTTATCAGTTATTATACATGACACTGACTCATTATAATTGTCTCATCTCAGTTATGTTACACTCTGCTACGTCGTCAATCTGTTCATTTAATTTTTCTTAATTTTATTTAGCATTGTTATTTTTGAATAGTGTTTTATTCTTGTTTGTCAGTCAGTTTTACCTCCCGGAGTTAAAGAGCTTGAGGAAGCATTACTGCGATGTAGCGCTGAATGCCCCCAGCGGAGTGTACCCAGATGTCTCCGTGAGAGTGATAGAACAGTTCCAGGAGGATGAATGATAAAACTAAAATAACTTGAGAGAGAAAGATAGATCACAGTGCGTATGATTCTGGAGCCGTAAACACACTGTCTGACGCACAGAGTGGGAGCAAAATAAATGTGCCACGAAGCAAATGCACGTCATGCAGATGGAAAACTGCACGATTGTATGCAGCACATAACAGACAATACGTAGAATACACTGAAAATAGCACATTTTGTATAGCAGGCACGTGCAGAGAGGGGGGGGGGGGGGCTTTGGGTGCCCAAGCACTTGCCCATGTGCCCCTTGATAACCAAAGTGCTCTTTTTTGCAAGGCTTTTATTTTTTTGAGTCCATGGTCCTCATCAAGAATAATTGTAATAATATTATAAATAAAAATAAATATTTGAATGCCTGTCTGTCTGTCTGAGGTACATGGTTTTCTGTTATGTTGCTTGACGTGTCAAGATTCAAGATTCAAGAGTTTATTCATCACATACATACCAGGGCATACAGTAAAATGCGGTTGGCCATGCCTGCTACAATTGTGCAATAAAACAATAGTAATAGTAGTAATAATAATAAGATAACTAGAATAGACATGATAAATAGACATGTTAATAAATCGCTTAACACTTTGGCGACCGATGGGATGCGTCTAATTAGTGGCTAGAGGACAGGGGAATGTAAACAAACATGTGGGTTTTGTTTTAACTATATCTATACTTTATAGTATTGCTATCTGTCCATTCTCATTGTCACTTGAGTGCATAAACCGTCCCTTCATAATGGCTTAAAGAAAAAATAAATCCATCGGTAGGTTGTCATTTTATAGCGCGTTGAATATAAGCTTTATCGCAGTTTTCGTCTCGTCTATTTTCTGGAAAGCTACTTATAGAGCTAAAGGCTACTAACGTTATATTAAACGGCATTTCCGTTGTATATATGCTAATGAAATAAGACAAACTGCTTATGATCCGGACTATCCCATAGCATCTATGGATGAAAGGGGGGCGGCGGGGAACGTCGATTAGTATTATTGATTACCAATAGAGTGTCCGTGTAAGTAGCCACATTCACTGATCAAATGCTTGCGTCTCACAACAATGTCTGATACGGCTGTAATTTAGGTGAATAAGGTCTTACCGTCAGCCCGTGGGATACCCTACAGCATTTCCCAGTTATCGATCGGCATCTGGTAGATCGATATGTCCATTGGTTGATGATAAATCCCCTTATTGGTGAGATCAACGATTCGAAACGTGATACACGGTGCATGATGTTGCTTTGGGATCAGAGTAATATGATACTCCGTTGGAGGCTAAAAAAAAGAAATTCCATTCACCCACAATGATACTGATGTGGAGCGATGGCGCCCCTAAGAGGATCTGGCCGGTATTGCATGTTGCCGAGGGTAGATCTGCAGAGTCGATCGGGGAGTCGATCTGGGATCTTGATCCGGTTATTAATATGGAATAAAACAATAACAACTTGCCACGGCTAAATACGTGCCTCTGGTCCACAACGCATGGATTCGAAACACGTATTTATACGTGGCCAGTCCCAATAGTGTTGGCACTGGATCCTATGTACACTTCTATACAGTGTGCAGTTTTTCTTGTTTCTATGTCCCTATGCTATACTTGCTGTTTCTAACTATACTATGCAACAATCACAACAAGTTATTTTCTTAAAGTGTCCTTTTCCCTTCCTTTAAAGTGTCATTTTCTTGTGTTTAAAGTGACCTATGGTGCGTTTATGTGTGTGCGAGTGCAGAATGTTGTGTTGTGTGTGTGTGTGTGTGTTCATGTGTGCTTGTGTGTGGATAGATCAGTGTTCATTGTTCTGATGGTCTGAGGGAAGAAGCTGAGCCTTAGCCTCTCTGTTCTTGCTGCGTATATATAGAGGCGCTTGCCTGACCGCAGCATCTTGAACAGGCTGTTATTGGGGTGGTGAGGGTCCTTCATTATTCTGCAGGCTCTGGATTTTCACCTCCTATTGATTTTTTGATCCACTTTTTCTCCTTCTTTTTCTGTTTTTCTCCCATTCCAATTTAGTCGTGCCAATTCCCCCCTCCCCTGTCTTGATCGTTGCTCGCATGTGCCCCCCACTGGTGGGTCGTAGGGCGGGTTGAAGAATCTATCCCATGTCCCCTCCGATACATGCGGAGTCAGCCAGCCACATCTTTTCACCTGCCAGCGCGGACTCTCATTGCAACATGTGGGAGGCTCACACTACCCTGGTCATCTCCTGTCCTTGCTGTGCAAGCGCCCTGACCGACCTGTAGGAGTCGCTGTTTATAACGACCAAATTACCACCCATCGACTTCCCTCCCGCTGACTCTGCCAATTGAGTCAGTATGACGGCCGGCCCAAGCCGGAGGCAACGCTGACAGCCGGATTCGATGCCGGTGTCTCTCGCATTGGTGACGAGCGCTTAGACCGCTGCGCCACCCACCCGCGTTTTCACCTCCTATTGTATAAGTCCTGCAGGGCTGGTAGTGCAATACCTGTAGTCCATTCTGCTGAGCGCACCACTCTCTGTAGGGCCTTCCTATCCTTGGCCGTACTGTTTATGTTCTCTACAGCCCCGGAATAGAATGAGTGGAGTATCTTCCCTGATACGCGGAACTTCCTTAATTGTCTCAGGTGGTAGAGGCGCTGTTTCGCCTTTTTTACCACAGTGTCTATGTGAGTTGACCGACCATGTCAGGTCCTCTGTGCTGTGGACTCCCAGGTACTTAAAACTAGGGATGCACCGATATGAAAATTTGCCACCGATACCGATACCGATTGTTCAACTAACACAATCGGCCGATACCGATACCGATATTTGTGGCAAAAATATTTTTTAAATATTTTTTTTTTTGTAATATTTTAATTTTTTTATGAAACTACTGTAATGTCTTACAAATTGTGCTCACCGATATGAACATAGACCTCTTTACTTACTTAAAAAAAGGAAACATCAAGAAATAGCACTATCTCTCTCCCAGTATGTTCCGCAGGGCTGCAGCTAGATACTAGTTCTCCCAGCATGGTCTACCTGCTGGGCTGCAGCTAGATACTATTGTCTCAACCAATGACATTTTATTGACAGTCGATTCTGCCAATTACATCACACACCGCTTGCACCCGCCTCTGCTGTTACCACCAATCGGCAAGCGCGTATACATTTTTTACTTCTGCTTTTGTCCGCCATTGATTTTGACGAGAGAGGTTTTCTAGGACAACAACAACGCGGCGCGGCCAAAGTTTAGCTTTTAGCTCCGCAGGATGACTTAAATGAGGCATAATGATTTTACTGCAACTAATTTTATAATAAAACAAAGCCTTTCTATACATGTGTCTGATTGAAAACGTTATTAACAGATTGCAGAATGGGTAAAACTCAGGGCTCTGTGAGCAACGGAAGGAACTGAGCTAGTATGAACGCTTGCTACGTTCGGGTAAATAATATGCTGATGTTATTGAACGTGTAACACTAACTATATAACGTTAATGCCACAAAACGAATGCCTTGTTAATCATAAGTAGTAACTTTGATGCAGTAGCTTGTGTGTGTGTGTGTGTGTGGGGGGGACTGGGGACGGCGTTGTGCAGGTCGCAAGTGAACTCTTTTTTTGTCTTGACGCTACACAAATTGATGGATATTTATCGGCTACTGCCATCGGCACATCCGAGCTTATCGGCCGATAGGCCGATTGCAGTCAACAAGGCACTTATCGGCCAATACCGATACCCGACCGATACATCGGTGCACCCCTACTTAAAACTGCTCACCCTGTCCACGATAGCCCCATTTATCCACAGTGGCTTGTGTATCCCCTGCTGTCTTCTCCTAAAATCCACAATCAGCTCCTTGGTCTTACCAATGTTCAGGAGTAGGCTGTTATCTCTCTCTCCTCGCCCCCTGCTGTGCTCTCTCTCTCTCTCTCTCTCTCTCTCTCTCTCTCTCTCTCTCTCTCTCTCTCTCTCTCTCTCTCTCTCTCTCTCTCTCTCTCTCTCTCTCTCTCTCTCTCTCTCTCTCTCTCTCTCTCTCTCTCTCTCTCTCTCTCTCTCTCTCTCTCTCTCTCTCTCTCTCTCTCTCTCTCTCTCTCTCTCTGTCTCTCTCTCTCTCTCTCTCAGATGAAGCAGGGTCTAATCAGCACCCCTCCCTCAGACATGCTCCCCACGGTGGAGGGTGGGAAGGCCAACACCTGGCTGAGGCAGAAGAAACTCTGGTATTTACGTCCGGCCACGTCTCTTCTCTCCCTACGTGGAAGAGGCGAAGGTAGGTGACCTTCCCACCCTGGAACACGTAGGATTATTTAAAGGGGACGTTAAGAAAAACGAGTCTATACAACAAGCCCACCAACAGACACTGAAACCTACTCCACTGTTACCAACGTGCCAGTTCATCAACCTCCTCCCGGTAGGCCTTCTCGTCATTGTTAGAGATCAGCCCCACCACCATGTGTCGTCTGCAAGACTTCACTATGGAGGACCCGATGCTCAGGGAGATTGAGTTGGAGGTGTGTCCACCCACCAGAAAGTCCAGGATCCAGGCGCTCAGGGCAGAGTTCAGACCCAGATCAATCAGCTTGTCAACCAGTCTGGTGGGAACTATGGTGTTGAAAGCTGAACTATAGTCAATGAACAGCAATCTCCCATAGCCCCCCTTCTCAATGTCAAGGCGAGAAAGGGTGTTGTGCAGTGCCTGGGAGAACGCATTGTCAGTGGACCTGTTTGTCCTGTATGCAAACTGCAATGGGTCCATGTTACTGGGGAGGGAGGCACAAATGTAATCCTTGACCAGCCTCTCAAAGCATTTCTTGACCACAGAGGTGAGTGCCACCGGTCTGTAGTCATTTAGGCCTGCTGGGGAGGTGTTTTTTGGCACAGGGATTATAGTGGACACCTTGAAGCAGGCAGGGACCACGGACTTGACCAGCGATAGGTTAAATATAGTGGTGAACACTGGGGCCAGCTGATTGGCACAGGACCTAAGTATTCGTCCTGTTATCCCATCTGGGCCTGCAGCTTTGTTCACAACCAAGAACGCTCTCCTCACTCTGTGTTCCGTCAATTGGAGAGTGTGCTCCTCCCCCGCGGACCCCCTCCCCTCTGCAACAACCGGCACGCCGTTGACGCCGTTAGCCGGTGAGCTAACGTCGCCACTGTTCGCCCTGAATCTCGCGTAAAAGGAGTCCTGTTAAGCCTTAAGGTCCCCCTATAGGGGGACCCTGCTTTTCTTTATCATAAATCGATCAATAGAGACCGTATTAGATCCCCAATTATCATATCATGGGGTATCATTGGAACGCCACACTCATTGGCTACAACCCTGTGCAAAGACTTTCGAGATTGCCAAATGATTGACGGAGCTAGAGTCCCGGGAGTCGGGGGTGGTAATGTGTACTTTTGCGTACTTTGGGGCACGCCTCACATATCGGCATGTAACTCGAGAACCGCTGAACGGATTTTGTCACCTGAAAGGGCAATCGACAGGCAACAAATAGGGCTTTAATTCTATCTATATATTCTATTAAAATAAATGCACACCCGAGCCACTAGAGGTCGGCAAAGAATCGTCCACATGTGGGCCCTTGGATGTTAAGAGGTCAATGTTTTTAAATATATATTTTTTTGTAGCCAAGAGTAAAGACCATAACCCTATCAAAAACAGTAGTCAAAGTGTATATTTTCATTTTTACTGGTGTTTTATATGTTTTATCGGAAATACAAATTTATCGGAAAATGCTAATTATCGTAAAAAACGCAAGAAATGACTGAATCCAGATTCAACCCTGCCATTGGAAAGAGGAGCATTTTCCCTATCCATAGATGTATGATTTGGCCATAATAAGGTCAAGGTCAAGTTCAAGGTCAAATATGAATTTATAATTAAAGTCGATTATCATTAATTACTGTATCTACAAATCCTTCTGTTTAATAATCTTCCTGCGGTTTATTTGCTTAGATTTCAATAAGGTGGTGAATGAGCTCAGTGAGCATTTTCTCCTACCCGTATCAATTTTTGATCATCATCATCAAAATCATAAATCATAATTAATCATAATTAATTTATTCATTACAATTTACTCAGCCTAGTAACAGACACAATATTTCTGATGCTGGAAATACATACCCCCAGGTCCCTACATGTTCCTAGATACCAAGAACATGCAAATTGACGTTGCAGAAGTGGAGCAATCTTCCATTTACTTAGTCATGTACCTTTAGGCGAAAACGGTCTACAGATTACTTGAGTCAACCTTTAAAAAACCCACTACCTGTCTCCCTAGTGACCAAAACTGCGATCTCAGTAAAACATATCTTTTTCATGTATTGTTCCAATTTTCTTTCATGAATATCATTATTATCTTCAGTCCTCACCATACATCTCGAATATTTATCCATTTTCAGGATTTGAACCATTTCTTAAATTACTGGTTAGGGTTAGGGTTAGGGTTACCCTAGGGTTACCCTAACCCTAACTCTAACCCTAACCTGTCCAGTTCTGCGACTAGGGTGAAAGGTGTGACACTTGTTGTTTACACGCTTAATAGTGATTGTTTTTAAAAAACAAACATGGATTATTGTAATGTGAGTCCAAGAGGTGATACTGAGCTAATTTTTTGGCATATACATCAAATCTAGCCAACGCTATCCACAAACACACATAAAAAAGTTTTTTTTTACCAGAACTGCAACAAGGTTGACTCAAGGGTTAAGATTGTTCGCAAAGGAGGCATCGGCACTCCCGATTGAGGAGGGGCTGACATTATAGTCAGTTATCGTTCGTAGTGCGCGCCATAAGCCTCCTGTGTCATTTTTGGCCATCTGTGCCTTCATCTTGTTCGCATAACTATTTTTTGCAGCGATCCCTCCCTCTTGGAATGACTGGCCCATTGGCCAATAGAAATCTATAATACATTTTGATGAATCCCAAAATCATAATCATTATAGTATGATGCAGTTTGTTGTACGATTCTATGTTACATTCTCAGAATATTGGTTGCTAATGCTATAGTTTGGCTGGTTACGTTACGCTGTAGTTCATGTTCTAACATTTTGATACATGTGCCCTTTTAACCCTTTCACTGCCACATGACAGCCGGTTAACCCTTTCACTGTGACAATACAGAAGGTTAGCCATCCGCGGAGCTAATGATGCTAAGATTCAATAGTTTTATTTCAAACCACAGTGTTAGTTTGGCTACATTTACCATTGTCCGGCAAAACAACATTTGAAAAATAAATGGAATGGGAAAAGAGGAACCCCCCCCAATTTTTTTTTAAATAAAACAACAGCCAGAAACTATACACTGTTTGAAAAGGAGATGGAAGAAGCAAAGCTTATCTGTTTCCATCCCCCATCAATAACTAATTGCAATATTATATATAATTCAGCAAGTACAATATGACACGATTTCCAATACATAACATATGATACAATACAATTTGCAAATACTTCAACTACACACAACACAATCACACATGCACACATGCACACACACACACACACACACACACACACACACACACACACACACACACACACACACACACACACACACACACACACACACACACACACACACACACACACACACACACACACACACACACACACACACACACACACACACACACACACACACACACACACACACACACACACACACACACACACACACACACACAAATAAAACTCTTGACTTGACTTGACTTGACTTGACTAGACTATACTCTCATGTCACCCTTCAAATCATTCTCATACAATAAGTTGGACTTCCTCCCTGGTATACTTTGTGAACACCATCTTTTTGAACTTCCTCTTTAATATACTTATAGATTGACTGGATTTGATCTCCTCCTCCAGATCATTCCACAAGGTACAGTAACTCCACACAGAGAAATACACATAGCCTTCCTGGTTGTTCTTGAAGATCACTGTTCCAGTTTGAGTTTCCCTCTAAGGTTATATCTTTGAAGTCCAGCTCTCTCACAGAACAATTTCTGTATCTTGTCAGGAAGGCTCTGATGTATGACTCTGTACATGAACTGGGCGGTTTTGTAATCCACCAGGTCCTTTAATTTCAGGACTGAAACTTTTAAAAACAAAGAATTTGTATGTGCTTTATAGCTTTCATTGGTTACAATCCTGATTGCTATTTTTTGGAGCATAACCAAAGGAAGTAGGTTGGTTTCATAGGTATTTCCCCACACCTCAACACAATAATTCAGATATGGAAGGACCAAAGCATTAAGAAGATTGTTGGTTCAGCCAATACCTTGACCTCCACATAATACCCACACTCTTTGACATTTTTGCTCTTACATGGCTTATGTGAGGCTTCCAACAATTTTTTTTCATTTATGATCACTCCTAAAAAAGTGGTTTGCTCTTTCAATAACAGTATCATCTATCGTAACTTGGATCGGTGTGTCATAATTACGATTTCCAAAAAGCATTAGTTTTGTTTTGTTCAAGTTTAGAGACAATCTGTTTTTGTCAAACCACTTTTTTAATTTGACCAATTCAGTTATGGTTTCATTCAAAATATGTTGTAAACTCTCACCAGAGCAAACCATATTTGTATCATCTGCAAAAAGCACAAATTTTACAGATATCGTTAATGTACAAAAGAAACAAAACTGGACCCAGAATTGAACCTTGTGGTAAGCCACACCTAATATTCATGTTTGTTGAGATGGCACTGCCCATTTGAACAAATTGATTCCTATTACTCAAGTAACTTTTAATCCAATCCAATGCTATACCCCTAATGCCATATCTTTCCATATTTTTTATTAAAATGCTATGGTCAATCGTATCGAAAGCTTTTTGAAGGTCAATAAAAATTCCCAGTACATGGTGTTTTTTGTCAATTGAAGTTGTTATTTCCTCTATTAGCTCAATGAGGGCCATGGTAGTGGATCTATTCCTCCTGAAGCCATATTGGCTGTCAATCAGCAAATTGTGTTTCTCAATGAACTCTTCAAGTCTTTTTACATAAATCTTCTCCAGAATCTTAGAAAATTGGGAAAGCAGAGAAACCGGCCTATAATTTGTAAACTGGTGTTTGTCCCCTGTTTTAAATATCGGTAATACTCAGTGGCGTAGCGGAGGCCCCCGCACCCCCGCGGTGCCGGGGGGCCCCGGAGGCGTCTATGCCAAATACAACGCAGTTCGGGTTCCGGGTTCCTCTGATTGGCCACTAAGCCCACGTGACCACGCCTAGCACGCTATGTTGTGTATGTCATAAATGTCGATATGAATTGAAAATGGGGGACCCTGATGTAAACAAGACGAAAGTCTTTCTCTGGTCTGCATCCAATTAACAATTGTGTGTATTGCGCCGTATAGTATTGTACCCATTCTGCAATCTGTTAAATAAAGTTTTTATTCATTCATTTCTCCCCCACTACTCCCAAAAGTAACACAAAATAGATAAAGTACAACAACGCCAGACTCAAGAAACTGTGTTCCTTTGGCGCAATACACACAATTGTTAAGGGGATGCAGACCAGAGAAATACGTTTGTCTTGTTTACATCAGGGTCCCCCATTTTCAATTCATATCGACATTTATGACATACACAACATACTCTGGCTGTTTGTACAATGAAACAAAGAACTTCTAAGATATACATTAACTTGGATTTCAGTGATATTCAGCGGTTATGTCAGTGTTCTTAAAATCTTGTAGTTGTGCATGTCATAAAAAAACAAACTTGCATCATTTGGGTATTTCTGAATGTTTTGGCATATGAGTCTATATAGGATGCATTTTTGTGTAATTGTTTGATCATAATACAGGACTAAGGAACATGGTATTTTTTTATTTCAAATTATATATATAGGACTATGTATAAATAAACCATTTCTTCTTTCAGAAAGGCTGATATAAAGCTAATGTTTTGTGTAATTGTTATGCTCATTGAGGACCATTACATTTGTAGTATTAATCGTAGAATCATATCATATCAGTACCAGAGTAGATCTGACTACTTTAATGAATTAACAATTACTGTGAATATCTCCAAACCACGCTCACAAACATTGAGTAACAATACCTTGGATGATGTAACTGATATGGATATTAGTCGCGCTACTGGAGAAAAAGATGCTGGTATTGACAGTTAAAAAAAAATAATCACTTTATTCATTCCAGATGTAGCTTATTTTTCCAATCATATTGTACTGAACAAAGATTAGCAACACATTTTCTTGCTGTGAATTCCTGCCTGAACATTCAAGACATGCTGTATTGCGTGGGGCTTTTAGAGAGGAAGATCCATAGGACATCACAACGTCGATTCCTGAACGCAACCTCTTTATCTATTTAGTGTTACTTTTGGGAGTAGTGGGGGAGAAATGAATGAATGAATGAATGAATGAAAACTTTATTTAACAGATTGCAGAATGGGTACAATACAGTACGGCGCAATACACACAATTGTTAAGGGTATGCAGACCAGAGAAAGACTTTCGTCTTGTTTACATCAGGGTCCCCCATTTTCAATTCATATCGACATTTATGACATACACAACATACATGACATTAGGGATTAATAAGAACGAGCCGCCTCGGAAGAAGACGGCCGCTGCTGCTGAAACCACCGCATCGCGTCGCCTCGCTGGCTCTTCCGCTTCACAGCGCGGCATCGGGCGATAAGGGGGGCGTGCTAGGCATGGTCACGTGGGCTTAGTGGCCAATCAGAGGAACCCGGAAACCGAACTGCGTTGTATTTGGCATAGACGCGCCCCGGAGTTTAGGGGGCCCCGCCCCCACTGTAGACTATCCTCTTAGATCTTTTTGTACATGGTTCGCGAGTACTCCCACGGGCCGAATATTGCCCCGATCCTCGCGAGATTAAATCCACGGGTACGTCTCGGCGTGCCAAAGCTTTTCCTAAATCACTTCCATCATCGAAAACGAGGGGAAAATTTCGCATGATTTTAAAAACACTGTATTAAGTGAGCCTATTATGGGCTCCACGCGAGCTTTCTACCGTGGGTACATCTGGGCGTCCCGCAACTTTTACTCATTCACATGTAGCCCCGAAAATGCTTAGAAAAGGAAAGCCGAAAGCGTGGAATAAACTCTCTGAAACGGAAAAGTGTCCCACGGGCGCGCCGTGATTCCGATCCGAATTTGCTCCCACGTGGCGAAAAGAAAAGCAAAATGTTCTCACTTTATTATTGATTTAGGGGAGTGGGCGGGGCCTCATGGTCTGACCTGCGGGGGGGGCCCCGACATATTGTGCAACGCCACTGGTAATACTTTAGCAGTTTTCATCATACGAGGAAATATTCCTGATTGTAAAGACAAATTACAGATATGTGTGAATGGTTCTACAAATCCTTCCGCTACGTTCTTAATCACGGTCATGTCAATGTCATTCCAATCCGTTGATTTTTTATTTTTACAGTTCTTGAGTATGGCCATGATTGCATTTCCATCTGTTGGAGTAAGAAACATGGAGCTTTGGTTTCTATGGATTGAGTCTTCTAAACCCACATTTTGTGTCGGACCGCTTTCTGTGATTTTTTCAGCTAGACTAGGTCCAACCCCTACAAAGAACTTGTTAAAGCCATCGGCCACTTCCTCCATATTACTACTTTTCCTGCCGTCCTCGTTGAAGTAATTTGGATACAGTTCACCTTTTGGCCCTTTTCTTATTATGTCATTAAGCACTTTCCAAATACCCTTGCTATCATGTTTATTCCTTTCTAGTAAGTTGGCATTGTTACAACCCTGGCTCAGAGGGAAGCAACATAAGGGCACACAGACACCAATGGTCTGTGTTTAAACCAAAAGACTATACATATTATCCTATTCAGTGCAAACTAAAGATCAAAGTGGTGGAAGGGGGAGAGACACTGTTTCAACAATGTCTTCTAGCAACAGTGACCGTCATGTGTGGGTGGGGAAGTGCCTTTGAGCCTGCCAGGCAGGTGTCCAATTATCAGCAATCAGCCAATTAGCAGCAGTCAGCTGCAGCACAGGACACAGGATCAACATGGTACATAACAGGCATAAAAAAACTTTTTACAATTCCTCATAATATTAGTTAGTTTGTTTTTATATAGTTTATATTTCAATTCAGACTCTTCCGTCCTATTTCTAATAAATTGCTTATACAAAAGGTTTTTCTTTTTACTGGCGTTCATCAGTCCCTTGGTTAACCAGGGTTTTGGACAGTAATTTTTCCTGTTACATTTTACTAATGGGCAATGCTTATTGTACAGATTCATGAATATATCCAGAAAGGACTCATAAGCAGCATCAGTGTCCTGTTCTAGGTACACAGTTTCCCAATGCTGGGCCTAAGGGCATTCATTGAACTATCAGTCTTAACCCATATATCTGCGGTATCTGTTCAGTTCTTTTTGTAATTAACTTCATACACCGTAAACACAGGTAAATGGTCCGAAATGTCATTGATTAATAATCCACTAATGGTGTTACCAAAACTGTTACAAAATATGTTATCTATTAGAGTAGCGCTATGGGAAGTTATTCTACTGGGTCCGATGATGTTTGGAAGCAAACTCATACTGAACATTGAATCAATAAATTCTTCTGTTGTTTTATGATGCTTAGCCTTTAATAAATCAATGTTGAAGTCACCACATAAAAATAAGTCCTTTTGACCGTGACTTGAAAATAATGTCTCCATCCACTCCGTAAATTCTCCAGCGTTCGTCCCTGGCTCCCTGTAAATACAACTCGCAATAATGTTTTTTCTTTTTTCCATTTGGACTTCAACTGTTACACATTCAAATAGATCGTCCACTGCCCTTGACATATCGTTAACCTTTTTACAGCACAGATTACTATCAATGTACAATACCACCCCTCCTCTTTGCTACTTCTATTTACCCAAAACATTTCATAACCACACATGTTAAAATCTAAGTAATTGTCAGGCTTCAGCCAAGACTCAGAAATAGCTATGATACTGAATGGTTTATCAAATTCCTTTAGATAAGTCAAAGTTTCTGGGAAGGCTTCTACTATTATGTTGTTTGCCACATTGATCTTACTGTTGAATTTACTGGCGGTGTGATATTGGCATTCGTTATTTGACATGGTAAATAAATTGTTGTCCGGGTCTATTTCATTGACCTGTGTATGGGATTTATAGTCTGTGTACTCAAAACTGTCAAATTTTGCTTCAAGGCAATCAGAATCAAAATCAGTAATGATGCAAGTATCGTTCTCTATGTCATCCCCTAGCGAGGACGGGCAATCACCGTCAGCTGCACTGGCCATGATGTAAAACTGTACCAATGCACATGGGGACAGTAATCAGGGAGCGTCTCTGACTAGTACCGTGACCGAGAGTATAGCCTACAGCCCTACACACTTCACACACACACATTCATACATGTACACATACAAAACAAAGACAAAAGGGAAATAAAAAATAAAACTGCTTGGTTACTAAATGAACCAGCCATGGCTTAGGTGGTCTAAATCTTACCACCACTTCTGCTCAGTCTGAATCGATAAAAGGAAAGGAAATATAGCTAAACGTATGACACAATATAATGCTCAAATTAGGTTTAATTAAATTAAATCACCCCTTTATAGGCTGAGCTCATACAGTTTTGAGAGTTCGGGACAAGGACATTTACAGATTTGGCAATAAATCAAGGACTGACAAACGATGTCTCCACATTGAAGGGAAACTTTAGTAAACACTCAATCAGGAGGACAAGTACACTTCACTGTGGTTTGTTTATCTTGTCGAATTCAGGCAAGAGTTCACTGATGATGGCAGCAAGACGGCCTCTGCCTCCTCGTGAGAGTTGAACTTCTTGCATTTGCCATCCATCTTCACTTCAAGTGTATTGCCACGCAGGGCGTACTCAAACCCCCTTTCCCGCAGTTTCTTCTTTACAGTGATGAAACTTCGGCGTTTGTCATGCATTGCCTTACTGTAGTCGGGAAAATATAGATGCGATTTCCCATGTAAAGCAAGTCCTTCTTTTCTCTAGCAAGACTCATGATCCTGGCTCTATCCTGGTACCTGTAGAATTTAATGAGGATGTGCCGATGTCTGGGGTTGGTGTCTCTCTTGCGGTGCCTCTGGTCCCTCTGGCTGTCAGATCCAGCACCGCGTCTGTTCATTGCGGCCCTGTCGTCGTCATCTTTGGACTCCAGCCGACCAATTCGGTGTGCCGTTGCAATGGCCAGGGGCTCCGGAAAGTTATTTCTCCCCAGAAGCTCGGGAATCAGTTGAGACATAAAATGTGTGACGTCTATACCCTCGTGACCCTCGGTAATGTTCACAAAACGCAGATTCAGAGCCCTGCTCCTGTTCTCAGAGTTCTCTCTCTCTGTGAGCAGATAATCCATGTTTTTTTTTAGCTGTTTTATGCGCTTCATTTGATCCTGTGCATTATCTTCAGTGACACTGAACCGTGTCTCCAGCTCGGAAACGTGATCCCCCAGAGTGTCCAGTCTGAATTACCTCCAGTTTGTTGTATATGGGGTCCACTTTAGAATCCAATTTAGTGCTGAATCCCTGAATAGCCCTCCACAGTGTCTCCAGGTTGATTTCCACCGGCAACGCCACCTCCATCGGGCTCGTCATGATGCCGATTGATGGCAGGTGTGCTCGGTGTGTGTAGACCGACGGCCGACGCGCCAACGCACCCCTGTCAAAACACTGCCCGATGCAAGAAAAAGCACCGTTTTGCTTCAACAAGGAAGACTATTGAAGTTCAAATTAATTCAGGATCAAAATTAAAAGAATGAATGTCAAAGTTTAGCTAAAAGTTCATCTTATTCGAGTGAGCATTTTCGTGCTGCCTCACACCCCCACCATCCACAGACACAGCTGTCTCCAATCAGTGATCCTCCTCCAATCCAACCATGATCAGAACAGACACTCCCTAATGATGGAGCATCGCCGTCGGTTCTGTGATAGTAAAGGGTTAACCTTCTGTCGTGTGGCAGTGAAAGGGTTAAATATTTGAGGGTGGGGAGGAGAGAAAGAGAGAGGGTGGGGGGGGAGAGAGAGAGGGTGGGGGGGAGAGAGAGAGGGTGGGGAGGAGAGAGAGAGGGTGGGGGGGAGAGAGAGAGGGTGGGGGAGAGAGAGAGAGAGAGAGAGTGGGGAGGAGAGAGAGAGAGGGTGGGGGGAGATAGAGAGGGCGGGGAGGAGAGAGAGAGAGAGGGTGGGGGCGAGATAGAGAGAGAGGGTGGGGAGGAGAGAGAGAGGGTGGGGACGAGATAGAGAGAGAGTGGGGGAGAGAGAGAGAGAGAGAGAGAGAGAGAGAGAGAGAGAGAGAGAGAGAGAGAGAGAGAGAGAGAGAGAGAGATAGAGAGAATTACCCAGGCATAATGTGGGGGTTTGCTAATGACCTCTTAAAGGAATGATAAACTTGTTCCTTCGCTATCAGTGTAAAAAACTCCAGACACATAGCGAAAGCAAAAGAGGAGAGAGGTCACTTCGGCTTTGAAGGGGATGAAAGAGAGAGGGAGAGAGAGAGGGAGGGAGAGAGAGGGAGGGAGAGAGAGGGAAGGATAGAGAGAGGGAGGGAGAGAGTGGGAGGGAGAGAGAGGGAGGGAGATATAGGGAGGCAGAGAGAGGAAGGGATAGAGAGAGGGAGGGATAGAGAGAGGGAGAGAGAGGGAGAGGGAGAGAGAGGGAGGGAAAGAGAGAGGGAGGGAGAGAGAGGGAGAGAGAGGGAAGTAAAGAGAGAGGGAGGGTGAGAGAGGGAGAGGGAGAGAGAGGGAGGGATGGAGAGGGATGGGGAGAGAAAGGGAGGGAGAGAGGGGGGATATAGAGAGGGATGGAGAGAGAGATGGGGAGAGAGGGAGTCAGATAAGAGTAGAACATTTGGAGGGAGACAGAGAGGATCAGATAAGTGCAGACATGTTAGACAACAATATACTCTGTGAGAGAGAGAGAGAGAGAGAGAGAGAGAGAGAGAGAGAGAGAGAGAGAGAGAGAGAGAGAGAGAGAGAGAGAGAGAGAGAGAGAGAGAGAGAGAGAGATAGAGAGAGAGAATGAGACATACAGACATAAAGGCAGACAGACAGACAGACAGACAGACAGACAGACAGACAGACAGACAGACAGACAGACAGACAGACAGACAGACAGACAGACAGACAGACAGACAGACAGACAGACAGACAGACAGACACACATGCAGACAGACAGACAGACAGACAGACAGACAGACAGACAGACAGACAGACAGACAGACAGACAGACAGACAGACAGACAGACAGACAGACAGACAGACAGACAGACAGACAGACAGACAGACAGACATAGACAGACAGACAGACAGACAGACAGACAGACAGACAGACAGACAGACAGACAGACAGACAGACAGACAGACAGACAGACAGACAGACAGAAAGATAGGCAGACATACATACAGACAGACAGACTGTACTACATGTGTTAATCTGACATCGGCGCTCAACCTTAGCGGATGAGTTATTGACACAATAACTCACATGAACGTTTCTCAGACACGACACATAACGGGCACCATAAAGGAAAATGGTGGATTTATGTGGATTCTACCTTGTCTTTTTGGGATGAGGCTCATCATCAACCTCCTGAAGTTGAGTGATGGGGTAGATGGAATGTTAGAGGGGGTAGATGGAATGTTAGAGGGGTAGATGGAATGTTAGAGGGGTTCAAGTTTCAAGTTTCTTTATTAGTTGTCATACAGAAATACAGAATACTTTTGCATGAAATGCTTCTTTCTGTTTTGCTCCTGAGAGTGTGCTAGATACAAATAACAAGATAGTGTAAAATAGTATAATATAAGTATAAAATAGAAAGTCAAGTACGTAAACAAGTGTAAACAAACTAAAATGTTCAATATACATATATGCAGTATATGTACAGTATATGTACAGTTTATACTTATGTACAGTCTATACAGTCAGCTACTATACAGTATAGTGTAGAATGGTGAGGTATAGCTTAGCTTGTGGTGCCACCTTGTGGTGGTGAGGTGCAATGAGGTGCATGGGATTGATGCCAAATATATAAATATATAATATAAAGTATAAATATAAAGTGTGTGTTAGTGTCTAAGTGGGTAAAGTGGGTGCTACAGTGTGTTGTTTATTTAATTATTATTATTTAATGTTGGGGTAGATGAAATGTTAAGTTTCAAGTTTCTTTAATAGTTGTCATACAGAAGTACAGAATACTTTTGTACAAAATGCTTCTTACTGTTGCGCTCCAGAGACTGTGCATGACAAGATAAGTATGAAATAAAAACATAGTAAAAATTAGAAGAAAAAAAAAGAGGTCACAGTGTTCAGTTTAGACATATGTACAATGTTCGTAGACGTAGTTACCATACAATATACAATACTGTGCAGTGTACTAATATACAATACTATATAGTGCAAGGCATAAATGGACGAGGTGCAGTTTAGGTACAATTCACAGTAGGTGTACGAGTTGTAGTGCAAATCCTTTATCAATAAATATAAAGTGTAAGTGTGTTTGTGTGATCTAAAGTGTGGAGAGTGGGTGCTGCAGTGTGTTGTTTGTTTGAGTGAGTGTGTGTGTGCGTGTGGGTGTGTGTGCTGTGTGCATTTGATGGTTGTTGCATAGTGATTATTGTTCGTTTAGCGATTATTGTTCGTTTAGCAGCCTGATGGCCTGGGGATAGAAGCTCCTTCTGTTAGTAGGGTAGATGGAATGTTAGAGGGGGTAGATGGAATGTTAGAGGGGGTAGATGGAATGTTAGAGGGGTAGATGGAATGTTAGAGGGGTAGATGGAATGTTAGTGGGGTATATGGAATGTTAGAGGGGTAGATGGAATGTTAGATGGGATATATGGGGTGTTAGATGGGATATATGGGGTGTTAGATGGGATATATGGGGTGTTAGATGGGCTGGGCTATATGGGGTGTTAGAGGGGGTATATGGGGTGTTAGATGGGATATATGGGGTGTTAGATGGACTGGGCTATATGGGGTGTTAGATGGGATATATGGGGTGTTAGATGGGATAGAGCGTCATTTGACGAAGAAGTGTCGCCCCTTTTCCAAGATGGCAGCTCCATGTTTTTAGGCTGTGAGTTTTATGAGATTTTATGTCTTTTAAATGTGTTTTTTATAGCTTTTTATCGGTTTTACTGCTAAAGCTGGCTTGATATTGCCTTCATTTATATACTGGCCGGATTTAGTTTGGAAATCTGCTTGGATTACCTGCTTGGATAACAAACAAGCCTGCTAGGAGCAGCCAGCTACCACCAGGCCAGGCCAGGAGCAGCCAGCTACCACCAGGCCCAGGCTCCAGCAGCAGCCAGTCACCACCAGGCCAGGCCCAGGAGCAGCCAGCTACCACCAGGCCCAGGATCAAGCAGCAGCCAGTCACCACCAGGCCAGGCCCAGGAGCAGCCAGCTACCACCAGGCCCAGGATCCAGAAGCAGCCAGTCACCACCAGGCTAGGCCCAGGAGCAGCCAGCTACCACCAGGCCCAGGCTCCAACAGCAGCCAGTCACCACCAGGCCAGGCCCAGGAGCAGCCAGCTACCACCAGGCCAGGCCCTGCAGCAGCGCAAGCCAACCAGGCTGCACCAGGCCAGCAGTAGCCTAGCTGCTACCAGCCATCACCACCAGGCCAGCCCCAGCCTACCAGCTACCAGCCACCAGGCCAGCCCCAGGCTACCAGTTACCACCACCAGGCCAGCTCCAGGCTATACACTCTACTTTTCCTTAATCTTTGTTGGTAATTTGTAATTAGTGTTTTGCCTGCTACAAGGGACCTCTTTGCATATTTGCCGCTAAAAAAGTGTACTCTCACTACCAAAATGGGCCCTAGGCGTTTGATCACTGTGATTCTAGTCCTATTAGGTAGAATGTCATTTACTCCAGAAAACCACAGTAATCCAAGCCAACTGGAGGACAAAACATGGCAAACTGAATCATCTGTGTTAAACTATCAGTTAAACTATCAGCCCATTATAACCAGCAGAATGCTTACTCTGTTATACCTTGACAGTATACATATACATACTAGATGCTTTCCTACAGGTCGAAAAGTTAAACTAAGCAAATACTCCATTGATCCAGTTCAGCAATGCCTGTTTGTGATCCTAGTTTTAAGTGGGGATATCCAAACAAACCCTGGTCCTTCAATTGATACTTGTGGGTCATGTTACAAGCACATCCAAACAAAACAAAGAGGTATATGCTGTGATGACTGCAATAACTGGTATCACCCAAAATGTATCAATATGTCTGTGAAAGAATACAACCACTTAGCTAAATCAGATCTTACATGGTTTTGCAATCTGTGTACACTACCCATGTTCAGTGATTCATTTTTTAAGGATAATCTGTTCACAGAGGACTGTTCAGCCTCCAATAGACCTACAAGTCCAGGCCAGGTCTCACCATCCTCAACAACCCAAAATGATCCTTTTGAACACTTTAACAAGAAGGGTTTGCATATCATTAATCTGAATGCACGCAGCCTGATACCAAAACTGTGAGGTTTTGTCCGCTGCTCACCTACTCACTCTGTTCCTTTAAGCCTACTCGCTCTGTTCCTTTAAGCCTACTCGCTCTGTTCTTTTAGTTTTCTGTTAATCAATTGCATTCTCCTCACCTCACTAGCCCCCACCCTCGCGTTTGTTTGCTCTCAGCAGCCACACCCTTGGACTACCTGTCATTATGTGTTTGATTGGTCTTGTGCCGAACACACACTTCTAGTTTCAAGTATCAATTACCTTCACGCACCTGAGGTGCATTCTAATTAGTTCCCCTGTGGGCTTTAAGTACTTCGCTCTCCCCTCAGTTCCTGTCGGGTCGTCCCGTATCATTCCGTTTCATATCTCTATCACCAAGACTCCTTCGGGAGGTTCTCTGTCTGTTTTGCTGCTTTCATCTCCGGCGTGAGATGCACTCTAGCCTTCGCCTCCTGTCTCCGTTTGCCTGAAGGAGACACTGGACTGCGCTCTCTAAGCTTCCACGGGAGGTATTCCAGTGTTCCACTTCAGACCTCCGCGCAGCAGACGTCCAGACGCGCATTCAGACCTCCGCGCAGCAGACGCCCAGAAGCGCATCCAGACCTCCGCGCAGCAGACGCGCTCTTCACTCCAGACGCGCATCGCTTCCTAATACTCTACGGGAGGATGCGTCTCTCCGAGCCGGCGCGATCTTCACTCCAGACGCGCATTCAGACGCACTCTAGATGCGTCCTCCGTACCGCCGCGTACTCCAAGCAGACGCGCACCACTCAGACCTCCGCGCCAGATGCGCCCTCCGTACCGGCGCGTACTCCAAGCAGTCGCGCACCACTCAGACCTCCGCGCCAGATGCGCCCTTCGTACCGGCGCGTACTCCAAGCTGTCGCGCACCACTCAGACCTCCGCTTGGACAACCCGTTTCCCCGTGGCGACGCGCTCGCCCTGTTGATCCTACTCTCTTTACGCACAGCGCCTGGGTGAGTTGTTATGACTGTCTTTGATCCTATTCGTTTTTTCGTGTGTTTGAAGACACTGAAGATATCCAGCTTTTTGTCAGACTGTCACTCACCCAGCGTCAGCTTTTTGGACTGTTCATTGGGATAATATTTGGCCTTAACATCGCTCACTGTGTGTATACACACCGAAGATATTATCACTTGGATTTGTATTTGGGACTTCGCTCACAGTGTTTATTTGCACCGAAGATTCTATCACGTGGATTTGTGTTTGGGACGTTTACTCACAGTGTGTATATACACCGAAGATTCTGTCACCTGGATTACTCTGTTTTTGGGACAAGTCACTTCTCCTGTTCACCTGCTCTGTTCCCTACTGTACTCTGAGCTAACCCGCTCCCTCTCTCCCTCTCGGTCCCGCTTACCACCTCGGAGATCTGCCGAGAGAAGTCTGCAGAGCGGCTCTGACGTACCCACCTGCTTCCCCAGACTAACCATCCCGGGAGAAGCTGCAGAGCAGCAACATTCATTAATGCTTTATCCCAGGCCTTGTCTGTTTTCTCTGTCCCTTTAAGCAGCTCCAGCCCTCGCCCTGTCCCAAGGCCTTACCCTGTTTTCTCTAGTCCTCCCTGTCCAGTCCTTCCAGTCCTCCCTCTCCCCAGCCCGCCTCCGCGAGCCTCTGTCCCTTTTTCCCCTCTCTTGTCCTCCTAGTCCTCCCTGTCTAGTCCTTCCAGTCCTCCCTCTCCCCAGCCCGCCTCCGCGAGCCTCTGTCCCTTTTTCCCCTCTCTTGTCCTCCTAGTCCTCCCTGTCCCCAGCCCGCCTCCGCGGGCCTCTGTTCCTGTTTCCCCTCTCTAGTCCTCTTAGTCCTCCCTGTCCAGTCCTCCTAGTCCTCCCTGTTCCTGCCTTGTCCCTTGCCCCGGCCCTGTTCCCTTAGCCTTCCCTTAGCCTTCCCCTTAGCCAGCTCGCCTCTTAAAGGCACTGTACCTTTTCCCATTCTTGTTATCCAGTAATTTGTGTTCTCCCTTAAAGGGACAGTGCCGTTTTCTGTGTGTTTCAATAAATGCCCAGTTCTTGGCTTACTCTCATACCTGTCTTGTGTTGTGCGATTGGGGTCGGTTACAAACCATAACAGTACGACCCGACCAATCGACGACCCCAGCCAGCACAGACGGTGTATGTGAGTTTGCCTTTTTTTTTGTTCCCTCTAGTTCCCTTGTTAGTTCCCCTGTTAGTTCCCCTGTTAGCTCCCCTGCAGCTTGTTAGGCCTCTACTACCAGCTTGGCCCCTGTCTGCTAGCTTAGCCCCGGCTGCTAGCACAGCCTCTATGTTAATGCAGCCCTTGCTGCTGGCATAGGCCCTGTAGCTAGCCATGCCCAGGCAGCTAACCCAGTCCCTCAGCATGGCCCCAGTCTGCTAGCTTAGCCCCGGCTGCTAGCACAGCCTCTATGTTAATGCAGCCCTTGCTGCTGGCATGGGCCCTGTAGCTAGCCATGCCCTGGCAGCTAACCCAGTCCCTCTGCATGGCCCCAGTCTGCTAGCTTAGCCCCGGCTGCTAGCACAGCCTCTATGTTAATGCAGCCCTTGCTGCTGGCATGGGCCCTGTAGCTAGCCATGCCCTGGCAGCTAACCCAGTCCCTCTGCATGGCCCCAGTCTGCTAGCTTAGCCCCGGCTGTTAGCACAGCCTCTATGTTAGTGCAGCCCTTGCAGCTAGCATAGGCCCTGTAGCTAGCCATGCCCAGGCAGCTAACCCGGTCCCTCTGCATGGCCTCCACTTTTTGTGTAGTTTTCCCACTGCTAGGACTGCCCTTTCAGCTAGCAAGGTCAGCTTTCCCACTGCTAGGACTGCCTTTTCAGCTAGCAAGGTCAGTTTTCTCACACTGCTAGGACTGCCGCTTCAGCTAGCAAGGTCAGTTCCCCACAGCTAGGACTGTCCTTCCAGCTAGCTTGTTCTCTCATGCTGGTCCAGCCCTGTCTGCCAGCCTAGCTCCGGCAGCTAGCGCAGCCTCTTTGTTAATGTAGCAGTACAGCTAGCATAGGCCCTGTAGCTATCAGTGCCCTGGCAGCTACCCTTTCCCTCTGCTAGCCCCTTCCCTGTTCCCCTCTCCAGTGCCCCTGTTCCAGCCCTGTCTGCTAGCCTAGCTCCGGCAGCTGGTGCAGCCTCTTTGTTAATGTAGCAGTACAGCTAGCATAGGCCCTGTAGCTATCTGTGCCCTGGCAGCTACCCTTTCCCTCTGCTAGCCCCTTCCAGGTGCTCCTCTAGTTACCCCTCAGCTCCTCTGGTTACCCCTCAGCTCCTCTAGTTACCCCTCGGCTACCATGGTTACCCCTCAGCTCCTCTGGTTGCCCCTCAGCTCCTCTGTTTACCCCTCGGCTTCCCTAGTTACCCCTCGGCTACCCTGCCCCAGTTGCTAGCCCCACTTTTGTTTTGTGGCTTCCCCTGCTGGCTTGGCCCAGTACTTTTTGTTTGTTGCCTTGTTTTGTCCCCTGCCACTCTGTCTGTATTTTTGGGTCGCCGGGTGGCTCCCGTGGAGGGGGGGGTACTGTGAGGTTTTGTCCGCTGCTCACCTACTCGCTCTGTTCCTTTAAGCCTACTCGCTCTGTTCCTTTAAGCCTACTCGCTCTGTTCTTTTAGTTTTCTGTTAATCAATTGCATTCTCCTCACCTCACTAGCCCCCACCCTCGCGTTCGTTTGCTCTCAGCAGCCACACCCTTGGACTACCTGTCATTATGTGTTTGATTGGTCTTGTGCCGAACACACACTTCTAGTTTCAAGTATCAATTACCTTCACGCACCTGAGGTGCATTCTAATTAGTTCCCCTGTGGGCTTTAAGTACTTCGCTCTCCCCTCAGTTCCTGTCGGGTCGTCCCGTATCATTCCGTTTCATATCTCTATCACCAAGACTCCTTCGGGAGGTTCTCTGTCTGTTTTGCTGCTTTCATCTCCGGCGTGAGATGCACTCTAGCCTTCGCTTCCTGTCTCCGTTTGCCTGAAGGAGACACTGGACTGCGCTCTCTAAGCTTCCACGGGAGGTATTCCAGTGTTCCACTTCAGACCTCCGCGCAGCAGACGTCCAGACGCACATTCAGACCTCCACGCAGCAGACGCCCAGAAGCGCATCCAGACCTCCGCGCAGCAGACGCGCTCTTCACTCCAGACGCGCATCGCTTCCTAATACTCTACGGGAGGATGCGTCTCTCCGAGCCGGCGCGCTCTTCCGCCCTGTCCCAAGGCCTTACCGTGTTTTCTCTAGTCCTCCCTGTCCAGTCCTTCCAGTCCTCCCTCTCCCCAGCCCGCCTCCGCGAGCCTCTGTCCCTTTTTCCCCTCTCTTGTCCTCCTAGTCCTCCCTGTCCCCAGCCCGCCTCCGCGGGCCTCTGTTCCTGTTTCCCCTCTCTAGTCCTCCTAGTCCTCCCTGTCTAGTCCTTCCAGTCCTCCCTCTCCCCAGCCCGCCTCCGCGAGCCTCTGTCCCTTTTTCCCCTCTCTTGTCCTCCTAGTCCTCCCTGTCCCCAGCCCGCCTCCGCGGGCCTCTGTTCCTGTTTCCCCTCTCTAGTCCTCCTAGTCCTCCCTGTCCAGTCCTCCTAGTCCTCCCTGTTCCTGCCTTGTCCCTTGCCCCGGCCCTGTTCCCTTAGCCTTCCCTTAGCCTTCCCCTTAGCCAGCTCGCCTCTTAAAGGCACTGTACCTTTTCCCATTCTTGTTATCCAGTAATTTGTGTTCTCCCTTAAAGGGACAGTGCCGTTTTCTGTGTGTTTCAATAAATGCCCAGTTCTTGGCTTACTCTCATACCTGTCTTGTGTTGTGCGATTGGGGTCGGTTACAAACCATAACAAAAACGACCTGAAGTGCAAATACTAGCAACGAAAACAAAGGCATCTGTGATTGCAATAACTGAAAGTTGGCTTGATGATAGTGTACCGGACAATGAAATTGAAATACCTGGATTTGTTGTGACTAGGAATGACCGAAATAGGGAAGGAGGTGGGGTCTGCCTCTACATACGTGCCGATATTGCATTCAACCCCAGGCATGATTTACATAGAGATGACTTAGAAACAGTCTGGATCGATATACTGCTACCAAAATCACAACCTATTCTGGTCGGTTGTTGCTATCGACCCCCGAAATGCTCACATTCTTTTCATCTTCTCGAGAAGTCCTGTGCAAATGCAGACCGTTTTCTAGATCAAGAGGTTATTGTCACTGGTGATTTTAACTGTAATGTCCATCCAACTAGTCATTTAAACAATGGTCTACTTGCAGATTTTATGAATTTTTGCTCAGTTTTTGATTTTACACAATTGATTGATGATTTTACCAGAATTACTAAGACTAGCAGATCTATCATTGACCTGATCTTGTCATCTGACAAAGAAAAAATATGTCAATCTGGGGTGCTACCTTTAGGAATCAGTGACCATTTTGTCACATACTGCACAAGAAAGATCTGTCACAGCCAGATAGGCAAACACAGCACGGTTAGGATCAGGTCAATGAAAAAGTACAACCTGGAAAATTTCCAACAACTATTGCAGTCTGAAGACTGGAGTCAGGTTACAGAGTGTGACAAAGCTCAGGAAGCTTGGATACTTTTTAAAGAAATATTTCTATCGGTTTTAGACAAAGTATGCCCCATCAGGCTTGTCAGAGTCAAACAACGTTCCAAACCCTGGATGGATTCAGACATCTTAGAACAAATTCGGTTAAGAGACAACTCTGGCAACATTTAGAAAATGCGGCGATAGCGCTCTATTCGATGAGTATCGACACATGCGAAATAGAGTAACCAGCCTGGTAAAAAAGGCCAAAATAGAATACTACAAAACAAAATTCCAAGAAGTGAAAAACTCCCCCAAAGAACTTTGGCAAACTCTAAAAAATCTGGGGGCTCCCATTAGAAACAATTGTTCAGCTTCTTCAAAGATTGGGTTGGATATTGATAATGAAATTTGCTTTGACAGTGCAAGGGTGGCCCAAAAATTCAATGATTTTTTCACTACAGTGGCATCAACACTTGTGAAGAAGTTACCCGAACACAGTTTGGTAGAAGTCATGTATTTAATTATTATTCAGATAAGGTTGCACAGGATTCCTTCAAATTACAACCAGTGGACATAGCCCTGGTAGAAAAAACAATCAATACCCTAGGCAAGGATAAAGCTACTGGAATAGATGGCTTACCAGTGAGGTTTATCAAAGACGGAGCAAACCAGATTAGTGAACCTCTAACACATATCATCAACATATCACTGAAACAGGGTATCGTACCCGATGACTTAAAATGTGCCAGAGTGGTTCCACTACACAAAAAAGGAGATAGGACAAACGGGGGAAACTATCGTCCAGTTTCTATTCTCAGTGTCATCTCCAAAGTTCTTGAGAAGGTCATATTTAATCAAATATCAGATTTTCTTAAACAGACAGATCTCCTTTATCAATTCCAGTCTGGCTTTCGCCCTGGGTATTCTACGGATGCTTGCCTGATTGATCTCACTGACCATATTCGAACCCAGATGGACTGTGGCAAACGAACTGGCATGGTTCTGATTGACCTGCAGAAAGCGTTTGATACTGTTGACCATCAGATCCTGCTTGAGAAGCTCAAAGCCTGTGGGATGGACGATGGGTCGGTGAGATGGTTTAGGTCGTACTTGACTGGGAGGACCCAGGTTGTGAACATAAAATTTGGTGTCGCATCTTCATATAATGAAATAACATGTGGGGTGCCGCAAGGCAGCATCCTTGCTCCATTGCTATTTTCACTATATGTTAATGACATGGTGTCTGCCGTATCCTGCAGACTCCTACTGTATGCTGACAACTCAGCACTTCTGGTGCCTGGAGACGACACGGCAGAAATACAAGCCGGTCTCAGTAGGGAGCTGGAAAGCCTTCATGGTTAGTTGCCAACAGATTATCGATTCACCTTGGAAAAACTGAGTCAATTCTATTCAGCTCAAAACATAAATTAAAGGAATGTTCCCGACTTGAGATAAGCTGTAATGGCTTCAGTGTCGAGTCTAGAGACTGTGTTAAATACCTAGGTGCAGACCTCGACCAAACACTCTCAGGGAAAACAATGGCCCTGAAGGTGATCAAAAAAGTTAACACAAGGGTGACATTTTTGCACAGAAAAAAGAGGTTCTTATCACTGGAAACTATAAAACTGCTTGCCAACTGCATGATCCTCAGCCAATATGACTATGCATGTACATACTGGTATAGTGGTGTTACAGTGAAAAGTAAACACAGGCTACAAACCAGCCAAAATAAGACCAATACGATTGGTCCTAAATCTGCCACCTCGAACCCATATTGAGCCATGTCACTTCAATGAGGTGGGATGGCTCCCTGTGGAGCAGAGGGTCTCCTTTCTGAAACTGGGACATATGTATAAAATGTTAAATGGATCTGCCCCCAGATATTTATGCTCTCGTATTGTCCTGTGTGGCCAGGTCCACGGACGACAGTTACGGTCTGGACAGCTCTCAGTTTATGAGCCTAGAAAGGGTTCCTATTCACAGAATGGCTTTCTGTCTACAGCCAGCCGGCTGTGGAACTCTCTGCCCAGGGCCATCCAAAACTCCCCCACTATTGCTGTCTTCAAGAGGGGTGTGAAGCGACATCTGCAACAATAGGTTGCAGAGGGTGCTTGGCCACCACTCTTGAAGAACAGGAACATGACATGCTGAAATGAGGCTCTTTCAGAAAATTGTGTTGTCTATTTTATCTACTTGTTGTATCTATTTTATCTTCTTAACTCTTTCTTTGTGATTTATTGTATTTTTCTTGGGACCATGTTGGAAACAAGTCGACAGACTTTCACATGTTATCCTTGTACCCCTTGTTTTTATACTATTGTATAAATTGTATGTACTAAATAAAAATCAAATCAAATCAAATCACGTCCGGTTTGGCCGGGTCCTGAACTCACCAGTCACCGGTGATGGTGAATTATTGACCATCATTGTAGCGTCTGCTCCGAAAGCGATCCCAGTTGAGCGCTGATTGCAAACGAGAAGGGGGCAGAAGAAGACAAACAAGTTCTTTGTTTTGACTCGCATGTCTGAATGAATGGCAGTGGACGGCCATTTTGGATAATCACGCTGAATTATTGCGGTACACAGCATACAAAAACCTTTGTAAAACACAAATGTTTCGTGGGATTTTTATAAACTTTGGAGTTGGACCTATAAGACTTCAGGCTATGGAACCGTTATGTGTTCCAGCTCCTACCTCTCAGCTGGAACCCCAAAACAGGCATCTGGCAACAAGTCAACACAAAAGTAAGGTGCAAATTCAAACCTCCGTTTCTCTATTACATTAGCACTCAAAGTGATTTCTTTATTGTGTAAGACACTTCAGAATGTTACCTTTCAAAAGAGAACAGACTCATGCATGTGGTATAAGATAAACCCAATGGAAAAACATGCACAACAACAAGATCGCTAACGCTGTGGCGTCCTTGACGAAGACGGACAGGAGCACATGGATTGGTCCCCTGGCGCGGCTCACGTTGCGCCTGTCTGCTCCCGGCTGCCCTTGGGGGGGAAGGACAATGGGATGGGTTAATCTCAGAGACGAATCGCATGCATGCAAGAGGAAGAAGTGATCACAAACACGTTTTTTTATACCAGCTCCCCATGTGACAAAGTACCAAGGACAAGTGACCTCTGAAGGGGTCACGGTACGACCTCTGAAGGGGTCACTGTACGACCTCTGAAGGGGTCACGGTACGGCCTCTGATGGGGTCACAGTACGGCCTGTGAAGGGGTCACTGTACAACCTCTGAAGAGGTCACGGTACGACTTCTGAAGGGGTCACTGTACAACCTCTGAAGGGGTCACGGTACGGCCTCTGAAGAGGTCACGGTACGACTTCTGAAGGGGTCACGGTACGGCCTCTGAAGGGGTCACGGTACGGCCTCTGAAGGGGTCACTGTACAACCTCTGAAGGGGTCACCGTACGGCCTCTGAAGGGGTCACGGTACGACTTCTGAAGGGGTCACGGTACGGCCTCTGAAGGGGTCACGGTACAACCTCTGAAGGGGTCATGGTACGGCCTCTGAAGGGGTCATGGTACAACCTCTGAAGGGGTCACGGTACAACTTCTGAAGGGGTCACGGTACGGCCTCTGAAGGGGTCACTGTACAACCTCTGAAGGGGTCACGGTACAACCTCTGAAGGGGTCACGGTACGGCCTCTGAAGGGGTCACGGTACAACCTCTGAAGGGGTCACGGTACAACTTCTGAAGGGGTCACGGTACGGCCTCTGAAGGGGTCACGGTACGGCCTCTGAAGGGGTCACGGTACGGCCTCTGAAGGGGTCACGGTACGGCCTCTGAAGGGGTCACGGTACGGCCTCTGAAGGGGTCACGGTACGGCCTCTGAAGGGGTCACAGTACAGCCTCTGAAGGGGTCACGGTACGACTTCACAGGGTGAAGGAGTTTCAACGCGCTCACCTGCAGAGCAATCTGTGATACTGAACCTCACCATGATCTGAACCATGATCTGAACCATGATCTGAACCATGATCTGAACCATGATCTGATCCATGATCTGAACCATGATCTGAACCATGATCTGAACCATGATCTGAACCATGATCTGATCCATGATCTGAACCATGATCTGAACCATGATCTGAACCATGATCTGAACCATGATCTGATCCTCACCATTATGCCGTCGAGGGTTCTTCATTCAAAGCCGCACGGTCCCTATATCTCAAAAACAGTTAGGGGGGGAATCTCATCTCAGCCATCGGTAGATCTTTGTCCTAATAACACCCATTTATCTCAGGGGTGTCACCGTGATAAACCGCGGCTTGGCCTCCCGGTGTGATATAGCTGCCATCAGCTTAGCGTCGTTATCAGAGGCATTCATCTTGGAGATGCACTCTTTCTAATTAATGAAGGATTTCCCACTGCTGTAAACACCGTGAGAGGAAGGCAGAGGCGGGGGTGGCAACATAGAAGCACAGACGGTACAGTACTGTAAAAACTGGGATTGGAGTTCATTCATATTTATTAAATAATTATCAGCAACCTATACATAATAAAAAAGACTATGTGCCGTTTGAAATCGAATTGAGCTGAATTCAATGAATTTTAACCATTTATGAATTGCATTTTACATAGTTTTGGTTGAATAAAACCAGCTGATAGTTTAAAATTTACCAGATGACGCTCAGTTTTTACAGTGTACTTGGAAACACACACACACAAGCATTATGCACATGCATAGAAAGATAGACAGACACACACATACACACACACACACAGACAGACAAACACACAGACATACAAACACACACACCATGCGCATGCACGCACACACACAGACAGGCACAAGCAGGGAGTATTGTGTGCATTGTACCCACATAACTCTCCCGTTCTCCTGGAAGACGATCGATAAATGGCCAGAATAATACATCTACTGTTCAGTATCTGGGCTTTACTTTCAATACTTTGCAAAATATGCTGCCGACACAGTTTCAGCTCCAGGGGGTCAGCAGAAGGGCTGATAAAGGAGAATGTGTGCGTGTGGTGTGTGTGTGTGTGTGGTGTGTTACTGCGTTCCCTTGCAGGATGCCGCACAGAGAGCCAATTAGCCGCACTCAGCCTGACACCCATCTCGCCGGCGCCGCCGTGTTCATGTTAATTGCGGTCTTGAACGGCTGTGAGGCCAAGAGGCTCGGGCTGCCTCATTACAGCAGGAACACGCCACGCATAACTCAGGGAGCCCGGTGTGTCGCCAACCGCCCACCCCCCCACCCCCCACCCCCCCTATCCATATCTACAACCCTCCCCCCACCCCCCTATCCATATCTACAACCCTCCCCCCACCCCCCTATCCATATCTACAACCCTCCCCCCACCACCCTATCCATATCTACAACCATCCCCCCACCCCCCTATCCATATCTACAACCCTCCCCCCATCCATATCTCCAACCGCCCCCCCCACCCGTTATCCATATCTCCAACCGCGCCCCCACCCCCTATCCATATCTCCAACTCTCCCCACCCCCCATCCATATCTCCAACCGCCCCCCCCACCCCCTATCCATATCTCCAAGCCTCCCCACCCCACATCCATATCTCCAACCGCCCCCCCCCCCCCCCCACCCGTTATCCATATCTACAACCGCCCCCCACCCGTTATCCATATCTACAACCGCCCCCCCACCCCCTATCCATATCTCCAACTCTCCCCACCCCCCATCCATATCTCCAACCGCCCCCCCCCCACCCCCTATCCATATCTCCAACCCTCCCCACCCCCCATCCATATCTCCAACCGCCCCCCCCCGTTATCCATATCTACAACCGCCCCCCCCACCCGTTATCCATATCTACAACCGCCCCCCCACCCCCTATCCATATCTCCAACTCTCCCCACCCCCCTATCCATATCTCCAACCCCCCCTATCCATATCTCCAACCCTCCCCCACCACCTATCCATCTCCACCTCTTCATCATCTCTCTCTCTCTCTTCTCTCTCTATCTTTCCTCAGGAGTTATTGCATGATGTCCTTGAGGAACGACCTTCCCGTGAACGCGGCTCAGTCTGCCGGAGGAGGGAGAGCGAAAGCCCACACGCTGCTGGTAATTAGACGTCTCCATCGTTACCTCACCCCGCATCTGTTGTTTTCCCATCTGTAGGAAAACATCCGGACGATGAGAATCAAACGGCAGCTGCAGTCCGAGCTGCTTTCAGGGGCGTAACAGTGTCGTCAGATCGATACCGTGGACGGGGCTGAGAGACGGGACCTGGAGACGGGACAGCCGAGAGGAAAGGTGAGGAGTAGGGGTGTAACGGTACACAGAAGCCACGGTTCGGTACGTACCTCGGTATTGGGGTCACGGTTCGGTACGAGTTCGGTACAACAGAAAGAAAAAAAATTATAATAATCATATATATATTTTTTTATTTTACGTTTTTTTATATTATATTTATGATAATAATTATA
>NC_140179.1:63115728-63185728 GCF_963971535.1 Notolepis coatsorum | reverse complement strand
AGTGTTAATCTAGCTACCTAGGTACGACGACTCAACCTAAAGCCTTGCTAACCTGCTTGTGTTATTTATTCCTTGCTCTAACCTTGTTTCTCTGTGTGCCCAGGACCTCCGCTCCAGTGCACCCCCTTGCCTGGACATCTCGTGCTGCACAAGGAGTGCTCCTGCTTCCACGACACAGACCTGTGTCTTCTGCCCACAGCTGCACTGGGAGTGCACCTGTCCTCACCCCCCAAGACTCCAAGAGACATTCCCAATACCTGTCTGTTGCACATTTCCTGATGTACTCTGTCTGCTTGGGGAATACCATTAAAACACCCTAAAACGCTCCATTCTCTCTTCTCCTGTGTTCAGCTATTGGGCTCTGCCTAAACCCATTCTCACACTGGTGTCATTCTGTGTTCAGGCATCCACTGAATAAATTAATTGCCTACTGTCCCTTTAACAACTTATCCTTGCTAAGTTTCAGTTCCACTTCTATAGAGAATTTAACTTCACGAGACTGAATACTAGAGAACAGATGACATGTTACAACAATGGCAGAGGATTATTTCGATTTAAACACAGTAGCAGTTCAACTGGAGAGGAGCTCAGTATGTAAGTTTCTTTTTTTTATTTGATCAGCTGTGCCTGAGAGTCCGGCGGGGGAGAATAGTGTGTTTGTTGGTGTGTGTCTTTACACTGGTTTCATTTGGTTGACATTATTGGGCGAACAAGAAAATGAAAGAAAACTGTAAAATTGTAATGACCCTGCAGCTGTTCCAATATAAATGTGCCTTCCTCCGTGCACTTTCGCCCGCTCTGAAGTCGGACTCGGTGTGCCGCGCGCTGTTCTCACACGGACACGGAACCCGTGACTGCCTGCATGCGCGACTGGTGTGTGTGCGCTGTGAGGCGTATTCATCGTATGGCTGCGTGTACCGCACCGTGATGGCCGTACTGTAAATTTGCGGGACGAATACACGTACCGTTACACCCCTAGTAAGTACAGTTACTTTTGTATAATGTCCATAGCTCCGCCATTTTTCACCAGATTGCGAGAAGTTTTTTTGTAGGCATCCACATAAAGGTAAATAAACAATATACAGTACTGTAGCGGCCTAGCTAGCAGGGAGTAGATTGTCCACACGGTATTCACGGGAAACAGTCAGGTTTATTCACAGGCTATTGTTTGTTTGTTTCACTAAGCTACTGGTTAGCTACACTAAGATATATGTTTCTCTGTCAGACATCAAGTGGCCGCACTCTCAGGTGTACCACTCTCTCATCCCCTTATGCCCCGCCCCTCACCCATGGACCCACCAACCCCTGGGCACCTTGGTCAAGTCCACAAGGAGTCCCAAGTTTAGTGGGCCATGAGTGATTGACAGCTAAACGCCCCCACTCAGTACCCACATCCCCACACATGAACAGTTGGACCTAACTAGGGTTGCTACAATACGTTGTATTTTATGGCAATAACGTTCAGGTTTGTTCAACCCGTGAGATATAATCATGAAAATAACATCAATATCTTTCGCATATAATATTTTGAGCAACCTTGACAGCGGCTGGTATAAGTAGTTTTATGAAATTTCAGCGTCCATCGAAAGCCCTGGGTCTCATCTTTTTTAGGACTGCAAGGATTTCATGACAGCGTAATTTCCTTGCATTTAATATGATCCAAATGCAGGACAGCGTGTCGATTTTGCGGGACATTTGTTGAAATTGCGGGACAGTAATGAATATGTATACAATAATCATGTTTACATAATGTATTCATTTTGATCAAAATATAAGCATTTAATGTATTAAAAACACAATAGTGTTGTGTCTTAATTGCTTATTATACTCATGATCACTGTATAGAAGAATACCATGCAATCCAACATGCTGTTAAATTACCTACCGACTCCTAGAGGTTATATGGCTATAGAGTTAAGATACATGTACCCTGTGATCTCTCTTGTAATGTGATACTGAAGTGCATACATGTATTACATTGTCTACAAATTACAATGGTAGTGGCTTCCTTGATTCTAAACCTGTGCAGAACACTACAAACATTTCATTTTTAATTCAATGATAATCTGACAAAATTTTACAATTATTATAATGATAATACTTTTAATACTTTTTTTTATCATATATACATTAAAAAATGTTAACTTTAAATAACAGGTTAAATGTAAATAGTTATATACAGGATGACTATAATAACATGAGCATTATTAGGCCTGTGGTATGGCCTCTAGAGTGTTATCCTCTAAGTGAAATACATATATACAAATGAAAACAGCAGTGAACAACAGGAAACAACTATACAAAATATATCCTATGGGAAACAGTAGGCTAAGCTAAGCAAATGGCTGTAACACTATGCCCTTCGCATTGTGCGATTTGCGCCTTGAACATATGCCTGGAAAGTTTCAGCACCATGGAGAGCACTGAGGAATCTATATGTATTACTGGACCGTGCAGCTTCCAGTAGAGCCTTCTGACCAAGAGCATATTTATAAAAAGCTGAACATGTGAGAGAGAAATTCGTTTAGACTTGTATTTCTCTCTTCACGAGCTCCACGCTGCATCTATTTCTGTGGTCCGTCCACACGCTGGTCATGATGGAGAACAACCTCTCTACGAACGCATTCGTGACCGGGATGCTCAGGAAGAATGAAGCCAGCTGGGTCAGGTTGGGGGTCTGGATGTCCTTCAACAGCAGCCCCCACTTCACCTCAACAGTCGCCTCCATCTCCACCACTTCCTTCTGACGTGGAACGATTAAACAAAACTCATCATAGAGCGCATCCATGTCTAACATGCCGTTGATCTTAAGGGCTTCAGCTGTAGCGCACAGATCAGTGAAGCTGACGTTTCTCTTTAGAGACATGACAGAAAGAGCGTTCAGATCATTCTCATCGGAGAAATCGAACCACTTCTTGAGGTAGACGATGGCAGACCTGTAGAACGATGTGAAGTCTGCTCTTGTCTTTGCCGCTCTCGCATCTGGGAAGTGGCGGAGAAGGACACTGGCCTCTGTTCCAAAGAAGGAATCCGTGAGCCTTTGCTGGAGTTTCCCACGCAGGGTAGAGAGACAGCTAGCTAGTATGATCTCAGGCAGCCGCAGCATGAGTGGAGAGATACAGTTGTTGTTGTTGTTGTTGTTGTTGTTGTTGTTGTTGTTGTTGTTGTTGTACAAGGCATCAATAACAGCTTGCATTATATATAGTACCTGGTGCGAGCTGTTTATTGCTGCACAACTTCGCGCCAGGTACTATATAATGCGCTCGTGCTGGTCTATAGGCTATGTTACATAACGTTATGTATGTAGTACTTGCGGTGCGTGCATTAGTCCATGTTTGGGGATTAATGAGAGGACAAAAACAATAATGATTAATAATAATAATAATAATAATAATAATAATAATAATAATAATAATAATAATAATAATAATAATAATAATAATAATAATAATAATAATAATAATAATAATAATAATAATAATAATAATAATAATAATAATAATAATAATAATTGTTTATTGAAATGCCGGACACTTATTGAAACTTTATTATTTAAAATATTCTGTTATGTACAGTGTTATATGTGTTATGTGTTCATGTATGTATATATGTACTACGGTCTGTGGGAGCTCCCCTGAAATTTCGTTGTATACTGTGCAATGACAATTAAAAGTCTATTCTATTCTATTCTATTCTAAATGCGGGACATTTTTCGTCTGTTGCGGCATGCGGGACAGATGGCTGAAATGCGGGACTGTCCCGCACAAATCGGAACGTTTGGTCACCCTAGTTTCCAATGCAATGCACCAAGATCTTTATAAACTCATATTTAGCTAATAATCATTGGTAAACAAACGTAGTGCTGAAAATATACAGTTTGACTGCTGTTTTGATAGGGTTAGGGTATTTACTCTTGGCTCCATTTGAAAAAGAAACGCAACATTAATTAATACGGACAGTATTGATCTATTTATGACGTGAAATAAATCTCTGCCCGGTATCGGGCCGATCAGGGTTAAGGGGTTAAGCAAGACACTTAACCCCTAACTGCTCCCAATTAGCAGGTTGGCACCTTGCATGGCTGGTTCCGCCATCGGTGTATGAATGTGAGGCATAAGTTGTAAAGCACTTTGAATAAAAGCATTATATAAATGCAATCCATAAACATGGTCAAAGATTTCTTCAAAATTCCACATTAAGACACTAAGACCTTGAGGAACTATTGCGTATGTACAGATGAAGCCTTTAGTTTTCATGGACGCTTTGCCGCGACGCGCGCACGGTGATATCACGTCGTTGGAATTAATTAGGAACCCAGGCTGCTGTTCTGTTTTATGCCGCCAGGAGGCGCAAAGTCATAAGACGGACGCTACAACGTCCTACAGTACTGTACTGTATGTAACGATCTGTATATGTTTTGTTGTCTAAAATAAATACCATACCATACAGTATGTCTACAGGCGTATATGTGAATAGGCGTTCTAAACCTTTAAATTACAATGACGGCTAATTGCTTAGGAATGCTGAACATTGATCCGCGTTTATGCAGGAATGGAATTTAACTATGGTTACCTGGAACAAAACAACAAGCCGACGTACGTCCATTAATGTCATCAGAAGAAAGCGGTAAAGCGGTTGTGTAAACACGCAATGTTGCTGAATAAAATTATTAACCAGTTAAAACCTGTCGAATGGAGCAGGGCTCTGTTTATAATGGATATATAATGGATGTATTTTGTCTGGTACCGTGGTGTAATGGTTAGTGCACACATACGCAAAAGTAGCCTAGTTTTAAGTTAAAATATTATAAATCTACATGCATTGAGGATGTCATTCTTTATATAGCTCTCAAAGTGCACCAGATTGAAGCATTTATATCGCAAAAAAAATATATATATTAGAAAAAGGGGGGATTCAAACACGGGTCATCCACGGCGGCACCCTGGAGTAGTTGGCCTTAACAACCATCCACTCGTGTGTCTTAACAACGACTATTCCCTTAACTTCCATCCACTCCCTGTTTACAAAACCATGTATTATTTTGGCCATTAGTGGCGCTGTTGCGAGTTTGTGGATGCTGCGCCGCTGTATCCACATTTAGGAGAAGAACAGAAGAAGATATCCGTTTTGCAGCTGCTGGAGAAAGTAGCGTTTTTTAAACCTGTTAACGTTTGAAGGTGAGTTTAAACTACTAAATAAGATCCGATTCATAAACACTGTCACAACAGCAGTCATATTGTATATTTTCAACAATACGTTTGTTTACCAATAGGTTATTGGGTTTGTGTTGCCGCTGTTTAAAGAGACTCCAATTGAATTGATTTACCGAGTGACTGAGTTCGTTTTTTCTCAAATGTAAACTACAGTATAAGATCCCAACAATGTCACAACAGCAGTCATATTGTATATTTTCAACAATACGTTTGTTTACCAATAGGTTAAACTGTTTTTTAGGTTTGTGTTGGCAGTTTCAACAGTTGGATGTACTCGGTGAAGCTGACTGAGTCGTGTTTTGTTTCTGCCCAGCAGATCTATAATAACGATAATACATTGTGTCCTATCTATCTATCTCACTATCTATCTGCTATGCTTTTATTTTTTACTCCGTTTATTTGATCAGGGACAGTGCATATCAATCAACAGTTATACATTTATAAATGAATACAAATTAAAAACTGTAAATATGCCAACATTAGCAGGGTTGCTAGTTTTCAGTTGTAGTCCCTGGGCTAGATGTTTAAAGCCCAACCTCCAGGTTAAACCCTACTGATCAATTATGGGTAGTTTACATCATTGGTATATAATTATATATATATATATATCTGTACATATCTCTTACCTACTCTTACTAGTTACACTGCTGGCCAGTATGACTTACTACCATAGTGTCTTTATACCTGTATCACTGTACATATTAATACTATATCTATATCTGTACATATCTCTTACCTACTCTTACTAGTTACACTGCTGGCCAGTATGACTTACTACCATAGTGTCTTTATACCTGTATCACTGTACATATTAATACTATATCTATATCTGTACATATCTCTTACCTACTCTTACTAGTTACACTGCTGGCCAGTATGACTTACTACCATAGTGTCTTTATACCTGTATCACTGTACATATTACTACTATATCTAAATCTGTACATATCTCTTACCTACTCTTACTAGTTACACTGCTGGCCAGTATGACTTACTACCATAGTGTCTTTATACCTGTATCACTGTACATATTAATACTATATCTATATCTGTACATATCTCTTACCTACTCTTACTAGTTACACTGCTGGCCAGTATGACTTACTACCATAGTGTATTTATACCTGTATCACTGTACATATTAATACTATATCTAAATCTGTACATATCTCTTACCTACTCTTACTAGTTACACTGCTGGCCAGTATGACTTATACCCAGTGTTGTGCTAGTTACTGAAAAATAGTAACTCAGTTACTTTACTAGTTACTTCATTTCAAAGTAACTTCGTTACTGTACTAGTTACTTACACCCAAAAGTAATGAGTTACTGTGAAAAGTAACTATTTAGTTATTTAAAAAAAAGATAAAAAAAAAAGATTGCTCCCGAGTCCCATGCCCTATAGTACTCAAAATCGGTTGATCAACTTGACAGTTTCCATTCACATCACCGAACTCTGCTAAGCAATGTGGTCTAGATACAAACACAAATCTGACACAAACAAATGTTGTCCCGAGTCATATAATAAGAAGTGCGCCGGTTGAAGGAACAGCCTTGATGTCGCCGGAGCGTTTCATTATAACCATTATAATTCAAGGGTACTACGACTATGCGTGCACCTCATGGTACCAAAGCACCTCAAAGGCGCTTAAAACAAAATTACAAACATCACAAAACAAACTGGTCAGACTACTACTTGACCTGAACCCCAGAACCCACCTCACCCCTGCCCACTTTGACAACCTAGGATGGCTTAGAGTAGACGACAGAGTACAGCAACTTGCAATGGGCCTGGTCTACAAGATACACTATACGACCGGGGTACCCATGTACATAAATACCTATATGTCCCTATGCCATAAATGTCATGTATGTTGTGTATGTCATAAATGTCTATATGAATTGAAAATGGGGGACCCTGATGGAAACAAGACAAACGTCTTTCTCAGGTCTGCATCCCCTTAACAATTGTATGTATTGAGTCGTACTGTATTGTACCCATTCTGCAATCTGTTAAATAAAGTTTTCATTCATTCATTCATTCACCATCTTGCAAGTTGCAACGTTGTTTAAGATATCAATCAAAGCATTGCAACGTTAGAATAGTTAGGATATCAATTGTGCATGAAAGGACTATATTTATATTGTTTGATTAGTATTATGAGATTCCCTGGCAGATTTCGTACAGTCAAAATCCGTTGATCAACTTGAGTTTCAGTGAACACATTGCACTGACTCACCAAAGTCTGCGGTGGTTGAGATGTAGTAACGTTACGTTAGTCCAGTTGACTCCAGCAGCGCCTCAAACATGTTCTTTATCTCGTTTCCATGTTGTATATTAATTATCTCTCCAAGTAGTTGCTAAATGGTTTGTTAGTTTGTTACTGCGTTCTTTTTATATAGATTCATAGCGAGCGTTTGTTTTGTTTACAATAGAGAGGGTCTATTTCTTTCCGTAGCCGCATTTCTTGAGCACTTCTGATTGGCCAGTGGCCAGACTCGCCTCGTATCATTCTACGCGGGTGGGGATGAGGATAATAATAATAATAATAATCACTACCGCTCGCTATCAATCTACGCCGTATATAACGCAAATAACGCAGTGACGAACCATTCAGTAACGTAAGTAGCGTTACTGAATTTCAAAAGTAATGCGTTAGAGTACTAGTTGCGGCAAAAAGTAACTTCGTTTCTGTAACGCGTTACTTTGTAACGCGTTAGTCCCAACACTGCTTATACCATAGTGTTTTTATACCTGTATCACTGTACATATTAATACTACAACTCTGTACATACATGTAGTACTCATAGTACTAATGTATATATGTTATACCCAGTTTAACCACCTGTACAGTGTATATTACTATTTCACGTTACTGCTACATAGTCACTCTGGTTGGATGCCAAACCTCTTTTAGTTGTACTGTACTTGTGCTGCATGATGACAATACATTACAATCTGGACTGAATTAGTCACAGAATGTTTTGGGACTAGAAGGTTTACAGGGTTAACCGGCTGTCGTGTGGCAGTGAAAGGGTTAACCTTCTGTGTATTGTTGAAGGTTTAGTCCACATTGTTTATTGAACAAAAATACAACATGAAGGTTGGCCTTTAAGCCAGAAACAATAGTTCTGTTACATTTGTGACATACGATATGCAAATATACAGTAAGGAACCTGACGCAAACTTTGCCATCACAACCATTGAACTATTATAATAGTTAGGATCAATGGGTAACAGTACTGTATATTTGCATATCGTATATGTCACAAATGTAACAGTACTATATACCTGTATGTCATGTATGTCCCTATGTCATAAATGTCATGATGTATGTTGTGTGTGTCATAAATGTCACTATGAATTGAAAATAGGGGACCCTGATGTAAACAAGACAAACGTCTTTCTCTGGTCTGCATCCCCTTAACAATTGTGTGTATTGAGCCGTACTGTATTGTACCCATTCTGCAATCTGTTAAATAAAGTTTTCATTCATTCATTCAGTGAGATGCTGGAGAAGCAGCAGCAACAACAACAGCGGCTCCCCAAGAGGACCTCGCCTGTGGTCAGCCAAAGTCCCGGTTCCTCAGAGATGGCTCCACCATCCACTTTTTTTTTATCAGACTGGAGCGGTGAGATACTGTACTTCTACTGCTCCACTAAGGTCTTCCAGACCTATGCAGCAGAAGGACTCACCAATCCCAGGATGCCATTCCAGGACTTTGTTGAGACAGAGTTTTTTTCAGAGGGAGTTGGAGGCCTGGAGGGATGTCTTTATTCTCCTTTATTTTATATATCAGAGGATTTTATAGTATGTCTGCACTTTATGTGCTCATTTCATCATTCATGTATTTTACATTCTACTAAAACTGAATCAAACCATAAACAAGGTGGCCCTAAAGGATGTTAGATCCTAATGTGAAAAACTGTGATTTTATATGTCTGCTCATTTGACTTATTTCTACTTTTATCTTTACGCCCCACTATCTGCTGGGTGCATACTATAACCTTATCATGTTTTGTAACAGATTACAGAAGCATATTGGAACGTGAGGTTCTGATATGAATTGATTAATATATCTGCATTATTTTATCCCACTTTATGCTTTGCTCTTGCTGCTTGTTTTACACAGATTTTATGTTTTATTTCTTACTGATGTAAAGCACTTTGAACTGCAATCCCCTGTATGAAAGGTGCTATACAAATAAAGTTATTATTATTATTATTATTACTGAGACACAGTTCTTTCAGATAGATCGTTTTTAAACCAGCTCAAAGCCGTTTTACCAAGACCTATATGCAGCCAAGCCTCTGCAGTAATGCGTGATCCACAGAGTCAAACGCTTTAGACAGATCAACAAACAATGCTGCACAGTGTTTTTTCTTGTCTAGTGCTTCAATTATGTCATTTGAGACTAGCATAGTCGCTGAAGTACTATGGATCTGAAGCCTGACTGAGACTTGTTAAGAATATTATGGTCAGCTAGAAACTCTTTCAGTTTGTTTACAAGAGATTCAAAGACTTTGGCCATTACAGACAATCTGGAAATAGGGCGATAATTATTTAGGTCAGAGGGGTCTCCGCCCTTTAACAAGGGGAGAACCATGGCCGACTTCCATGAGCTAGGTAATTCACCAGATATGATATGAACATTTCCTGATGACGCTGCCATTTTAGCTCTAATTAAGAATGACAGTGACCTAGCTGACTATTATTTGGAAATCCAGTGGTTTGTAAACTGGTGCGACAATAACTGTCTGGTTTTAAATGTTAAGAAGACTGAGGAGATGGTGTTTGACCCCAGAGGTGTTGGGGACCACAGGCCTGTGGTCATCCACACACAGTCCTGTGCATAAATTAAGAAACATGATTTAAGTTGACAAAAACCTCTGCCGCTACAATCTAATGATAATCTAAATATGTGCAACAAGGAGAGACGGGGACAGAATTAATGAATGAAAACTTTATTTAACAGATTGCAGAATGGGTACAATACAGTACGGCTCAATACACAAAATGTTTAAGGGGATTCAGAGCAGAGAAAGACATTTGTCTTGTTTACATCAGGGTCTGCCATTTTCAATTCATAGTGACATTTATGACATACATGACATTTATGACAGGGACATACATGACATACAGGTATATAGTACTGTTACATTTGTGACATACGATATGCAAATATACAGTAAGGAACCTGACGCAAACTTTGCCATCACAACCATTGAACTATTATAATAGCTTTACTATTATAATCTAAATCTGTGCAATATTCATGTTTATTTAGTGATATTCATGTTTATTGATTCAACATAGCTGTTTATCTTTGATAATGTATGACAGGCTTTTGCCCCGACCGGGATTCGAACACGGCTGCACGAGAGCAGTTCAGCTCCTTGGACAGCGTGACAAATGCACCCATTTCATTGGCTGTCAGTCTGTTACACCTATACACGGCTGGCCCCTGGGTGAGAGGTATGAGGACTAACCATTACACCATGGTGCCAGATAAATAAAATATCCATTATATATCCATTAATGGACAAGAGAGCCGTACGTCGGCCGTCTAATGAAGTTAGATTTATACAGTACACTTTGACTGCTGAATTGACACGTTTAACTTATTCATTCTTTAATTCAGCAACATTAATTCATACAGTCTGTAGACATACAGCAATGTAGGACGTTGTAGCATCCTGTATGAATGAAGTCACCAGCTGTAATCGAACTGAATGCGGGAGCTCCTCCAATGAATGAACAAAAAGCCGGACGCGTTGGGCAGTTGTCACCAGCTGTATGAGAGCGACAGGTCTTAACGGTTTAATTATTTTATTCAGCAACATTGAGTACACAAACGTATTGTTAAGAAGAAGCATTACACTAACGCTTTCTTCTGATGAAATGAATGGACAAGAGAGCCGTACGTCGGCCGTCTAATGAAATTAGATTTGACACGTTTTAATATATACACTTTGACTGCTGAATTTACACGTTTAACTTATTCATTCTTTAATTCAGCAACATTCATTCATGCAGTCTGTAGACATACTGTAGGACGTTGTAGCATCCTATGAAGTCACCAGCTGTAATCGAACTGAATGTAACTCGAGCTTTGTCCAGCGCAGAGCTCCTCCAATGAATGAACAAAAAGCCGGCGCGTTGGGCCGTTGTCACCAGCTGTATGAGAGCGCCCCCGCTGGTCATTGTTACCGTTGATACGGTGCCCAAACGGTCCCCAAACAGTGGTTCCAGGACGTTTACCGGCTTTATCTGTATGTGTAGCAGGGTGGATTATCCCTGCTTTATGGGAGTGGTTGTACACGACCACCTGGTAGCGGGATGCAGCAGAGCTGAGTCTAGCTGGATCCCCGACTGTAGGCCAGGAATGTCGAAATGGAGGTCGAGCAGCAGGAGCGGATGGGGCCTAGGATTCACTGACCTAGAGATGGTACTCTGGTCCTTCTTGCCCTCTGGGCGATCAGCAGTAGCTCCCCACACACCCCCACTTCCCCCAATATTTCCTGAGCCTTCCCACACCTGATGGCAGTAAGATGGATAATGTTTGCACTCCCCAAAGCAGTACTCTTCCTTAATGACCTGTAGAGACCTTTAACAATGAACTATAGACAGGGGTGGGGAAAGGGTTAAATAATAATGAGCATTACCCGGGCAGAAAAGGGTTAAGACACAGACTCAGTAACAGACACACACAGTGCTCCCATTCAGTATTTGTTTAGTGATGGCGATTCAAGTTACACTTAATCACAGTCTGATTCAAGTTACAATTACGCCCTGGCCACCTAGTGCTCTCGCTCTGTAACACAGACTAAAGTGCTTCCCACACTGGGCTAGACACAGTAACAAGACCTTCCCTTTAAGGGTTTATATATACTGTTCCACTACTCCATAGGTGGGGAGAGAGGGGAGGAAGAGGGAAGGGATAAAGGGTTTACTGAATGGGAATTTTATAAAGGAACACACACATTATTACACTCAAAATAAATTAACAGTGGGCCCACATTTAGCAAATAAAGTCCTATCTAAAGCCGGCTTGAAATGTTTGGGGCGCCCCTATACACTGCTCTCCAGTGCCCGTTTAAAGCACCGTTTATCTTCACTCTTACAGAGCCTGCTCCCCACAGTAGACTGTCTACCGAACACGTTTCAACACTCAGAGCACCTCTGATACTTATCCAAGATGAGGGGCCCAATCTCAGCACCACTAGTCCGGATGCTAAGATGGCAGACGGAGATCCTGCAATAACAGCCAGCGGGGCGGAGTAGACGCTGGGGCAGGTGATGCTGAGCAACGGCTGGGAGAGGCTGGAGAAGCGTGCAGTGTAGTGGCGTCCTATGATGCCTATAAACAGCTAACGCAAGGTGGCTAATGTCTACCACCTGCTCTTCGACGATGTTCGCCTGTTGATTCCTTCACAGTGTCTCTGGCACATGAACCAAACGCTAAGCTACCGCATATATTTCTAGGATAACCCGTTGTGTAACTGAGCTTATCTGGCGCATTAATCAAACGCTCAACTACCGCATGTATTTCTGGAATAACCCGTTTTGTAGCTGAGTCTGTTCCTCGCTCGCTTGCTCGCTGGTGCTCCTGTTATCGACGTCCTTCCTCCTCTGTGTAGAATGCCGAAGAGAAAGCCACTCCCTGCTGCACCTTGCAATGATCCTTTTCTTCCTCTCCTGATGTCCTGCCTGCCCAGCGACCACCACCACCCCCCGGCGGCACCTATATCCTGTGTCGCTATGAAACGTCAATGTTTTGAAGAAGGAGAATCAAAGAGCAGCAAGTTAATAGTCAATGTCAGGGAGGAGTGATCAAAGAGAACCGCACGTTAATTGTCCATGTCCGAGTAGGTATGATCAAGAGCGGTCAACTGGTTACAACGTCCACGTGAGCACAGGGAATGCAAAAGATTAACGTTAGCCACCCTGAATAATAGACATATTCAGGTGGCTACATATGCAGATTATGCTGCTGTGGCAGTCAGTCCGAGATACTCTCTCCTTTCATCTTCCATTCTCTGTACTTTCCCATTCATTACAGGACTCAAAAGGCTGTGCTCTCTCTTTAAAGGCCATCTCTCTCTCTCTCTCTCTCTCTCTCTCTCTCTCTCTCTCTCTCTCTCTCTCTCTCTCTCTCTCTCTCTCTCTCTCTCTCTCTCTCTCTCTCTCTCTCTCTCTCTCTCTCTCTCTCTCTCTCTCTCTCTCTCTCTCTCTCTCTCTCTCTCTCTCTCTCTCTCTCTCTCTCTCTCTCTCTCTCTCTCTCCCCCCTGGCAGTGACTGGCAGCACGTTGCTTAGGCCCCAGCAAGTCTTGGCGGCAGCTTGTTAGTTTGCTGTGAGGTTCTATCTTGCTTCACCACAGACATCATTAGCCTCTTCGTCACCTGGTGGCTGTGCTACAGCAAGCCCCGTCGGCCTGGACCACCGGGCTGATGAGGCATCGCTCAGGCTGCCGCTTGGCTCCCTGTCGGTGGGGCTGTTGGGGGACGTGGCTGCTCCACAGTGTATTGACACACTTGATACTAATGAGCTAGCATTAGCTGTCATATCCTAATTCATGCACCCGTAAAACCTTGGCACGTGGACACAGGGAAAATAAAAGTGCCATTTGGAGTGTGAGACCTCACCACCACACAACTGTTCCAGATGAGTGCAGAGCAGAAAACGAACAGTTTTCGAATGCAACGCATCATCCAACTTTGACAAAGACAGCGGTCTGCAGCACAGAGCCTGTAACCTCACGGATGTTTCCTGGCCAATAGGAAACGCACCCAGTGACGTATCCCATGGCCGGGGGGAAATCCTGTGACCCACCCATCCTAACAGGGAGTGGAACCAGGGAACCACCCCTTCCCCCTCCCTGTGACGCGCTGCCCCTCAGCCGACAGGGAAAACTGACAGGCAGGAGGTCCCACCTCCTGGCCAATCAGTAAAGGGGGGGGGGGGATTTTATCAGCCCACCCCTCATGACCCCTCACCCCTGATACAATGCAACGACAAAGCAGAGCCATGACACAAGTAATAGCGTGCTACACGAAAGCGCATTATACCTGTTAGGGTAACTGCTTCACATTCTGTACGCCAGCCACAGACGCTAACCTTGCCTGTGCAAAAACAGTTTTTTTCCTGGCTTCAGGCTCATGTGCGAACTTGCCACCTGAATTTTTACACCTTTACCCTAAAAAAAAACACAGACCAAGAGAGGTGCCAAGGGCCCTGGTACAAGAGCTACACATGTAATTTCTGTAGGCCAACACCTAACCCAGTTTTGGATCCTAAACGTGAATACGATACACACAACCTTCCATCACAACAAACAGGGCAAAAAGTTCACTCTCACTACTGTAAGAGGAATGCAGTTTTTTATGATGAGAGAAGACATAAGTCCTCGATTAAGTGCTGATCACAGACCTTGCTAAGTCTACATGACAGCGACCAAACAATTTTCAGAGAAATTGACTCTCTCTAAGCAAGAGCACAACCCCAGCAGAAGCTGAGGGATTTACAGCGTATCCCCAAAAATATAGTGAATCAACACACATTTTGTAAACAAAATCATATTTGAGGGGAGGGGGGGGGGGGCAGGGGCAAACCGGGGAATAATTTCACACACCCCTCACCACCTTACCCCTGATACGACGCCAAATGTGTAGAGTAGGCTTTACATCATGCACGCCAGCACAGCCGAAGACCTTGTTTGAACAGGTTTCCCACAGCTCTGCTTATGTGTGAAAAAAACGTGCCACTTGTTATTCTCATCATTACCCTCAAGTAAAGAATAACAAGCTAAGAGAGGGACTCAGCCCTCGATCATATGCCACTATGCACAGCATTGTAGGGTAACCCAGCCAGTTGTGGGCTCAGCCACGTTGTCTAAACGTTACACGAAGACAGACAACTTCTCATCATACAGCAAAAAACCCAGTTCATTTTTACTCGCGTAAAAAACAATGCTGTTCCTAGGTAGAGAGAAAGGCACAAGCCTTGGCCAATGCTAACCCACGCTATACAAAGCGACCAAGACAATTCTCACACAGCACACGTCATATCTCCAAATGTAGTGAAGTAACATATATTTTGTAGACAAAGACTTAGTTATTAACAAAAACATTTGGGAGGGGAAGGAAGGAAGAGTGGGGTAAGGTCCATTGGACATCTTACCTGCACCAAGGAACGCAGGACGAAAGGCTGCAACACAGGTTGATCCACCATGTCGACGAAGGCCTCTCGCTGGCTAGGCCACAAGAAGCAATGGCCGGAGCCTAGCTCCGGCGTGACGCCCCCCTCCTGCAGCCGGTCATGGCGCAGGCCCAGCGACATCTTCTGCCAAAGATGACGTCGTAGTCAGAGTGCCAGGGCCTGCTATTCTCACGGCTGCACCAATGGTTATAACACAAGCTAAACAGCTAACTCTAGGCTAACTGATAGCATCAAGCTAACGTTCCCAGCCGAGCGCAGCCGGCAGCTAACGTTGTAGCTAACAGCTAACTGGCTAACAGTTAGCTCAACCCGGCTATCGCTAGCCACTAGCTCACGCAGAAGCAAGCTAAGCAGCTACTACTGAAAACTGTACAACGTGAGAAAAGCAATACAGGCCAACACTTCAGACAGCCGCTGTCTTTTCCTCTTCTTATCCGAAGAAAAAAGAGAAAAAGGCAACACATGTCCCTCTTCTTTACCAGACACAGCGGTGTCGGCAACAAGCCCCTTGCGGGCTATAGCCGACCTGAGCATGGAGATATTCTCATAACGAACACCAAGCTCACCTCCCTCGTGCCGGGTGTTTTTCATCTTGAAAAGCGGGGCCAGCACAGCGACAGTGGGTATCCGTTTGTCCAGAGACCCGGGGAATTGAACCGCAGATTCGGAATCACGGTCCCAGGAAAACAAAGCTCTTACTTGAGGAGGAGCTAATGTTATCGTGGGGCATCAAACTAGAACCCCCTCCATGCCGCTAAGGGGCAGCGAAAAAGATCCTAGCCTGGAGCCAACCTTCGTAAGCTGTGTAGTTGTTCCCCCCACAACCGACACACCTGGCGCCCGCGTCGCAAAAACATCACCCGCCCAGAGAGGCCATCAGCCCCCACACGGCCGATCGCCTCCCAAGCAAAGTATTGATCAGCGACGCGAGCCCCTAATACGAAGCACCGGTGGACGTCAGAATGATCATCATCTTCTAGACACTCCGGTGGCGAAGACATTATTGCTGTAAATCAAAATCAAATCAAATTTATTTGTAAGGCCCGACAACACACGTTAATGTCCCCATGGGCCGGACACGTCTTCTTTAAACAAGTCAAGAAGAAACATAACAATAAGTCAAGAACACCATAAGGTCCAACAAATTTAAAATAAATGCAAATAAATAATAGAATACAAGCACTCCCAGACATACCCCACGCGAAGGTAAGGAAAAACTCACTAAAACCTAACAATAGGGAAAAAATGCTCCACAGGCAGTGTGGAGGAGAGAAACCTTAGAAGGGCTGTATTTCCTCGAAAAATAGTGAGAGAGAAAACAAAGATATAATGTCAACGCAGCTTGTTGTGAAGGGCCAGATTGAACTGAATATATATATGTATCGTTTGATATACCTTGTATATTATTTATATATATACACGGAATATCCCTTTACCTGTGTTCAGACCAGAGTAGTATTCGCTCTCCTATTGGACAGCGCCCCCAGGCTCCAGGCAGTCTCGCACTCAGACAGGTGCAGTGGGCGAGTTTGGGGCATGTTAGAACATGCCTTTGGCAGTGTAGTGATTCAGGACCAAAGTGACCAGGTTGGGACTAGATATTCACTTAAGTATAAATACAGCGCAAGGTGCGCACACCGTGCTTCGTTCATTCAGTACCCTTACCAAAACCTAGTAAAAGCCTTCACCACGAGTCAACGTGCAGTGAAGTGAGCAACTTTGCATCTAAATAGAGCATTGAGAACCGCGTGCGAATAGAATGTTAAAGTGTCAGAGTTTAACGCAGTAACGTTGAGTTCGACTTAATCTAATGTGAAGTAATAGTCGATCATTTATTGGATATCGTGCGGCTACAGTTCTTCCGTGACCAGCATTACCATCGGTTCGTCGTGTCTTTAGCTAGTGCACTTATCCAGGCTGTGCGGCCTAAATCCGTGCCCACACCCGAGGAGTCCTAGGCGAGAACCGTTGGATATGTACACAGGAGAATCGGCACCGGTGAATGCAGAACCATTTCTGGTTGGATTATATTGCTTTGGGACCGTGACCACCGGAGAAGAGCACCGTTGATTCCACTGTCATTTGGGATTTAACCTCGTGAGGATCACCACTTGGGCCCGCCTCGTGGAAGGGGCTGGCTAGCTGTCGTCAATGCTGTCGAGCATCTTGGATTACAACTATTGCTTTGTCTGCTGATCAAGGGAGTACAAGCACCGGCTCCTGTATCTGGAGCCTCTTTATTCCTCGTTGACTCAGACTGTGTACCCGAACATTCCTCTACCCCTCCCGGCTTTACACCCCGGAGGGAACCCAGTGTCTCCAGTTGGTACCGGTGTGGCCCATATAATTGCTATACCACAGGTGGCGTCAGCTTAGACCCATCATAGTATTCCTACTATTCTCATTGACTTATGCTCTTGACTGACTTTACGTATATTCTTCGCCATACAAGCGCGACTCTAATTCTCAATCTGTAACCTAACGTTGCTTAATAATAATAAATAACCCTCCAATATAATTTATGTGTCAATGCCGTATTCTTGTGTGGGTGTTCACCATCAATATTTGATGTACTGTTTGGCCAGTAATTAAAGTACATAACTAGTAGTGGTTTAATATATCACAATCTTTAATACAGTCAGGGTTTTGTAACCCCTCAGTTACAATTGGTCATTCGAGCCGGAGGGTATCAGTGTAATATTTAATATAATATTAATATTAACCATGGCCAGCGGTGAACACTCCCCAAGCGGCTCCCCAAAGCTAGAACGCCCGCAGCGCAAACGTCAGCCACCTCCCTATCTGGAGGAATTCGCTTTCGTTCTACCCCCTAGCTTATCTAAACAGACGTTAAATACGGATAAAGCGGATAGTCAAAGCATGTCAAATCCTATCGACTTGGCGACCCTGCCAGTAGAGACCCCAGTGGGTTCAGACCAAACTGACTCAGCTCACGGGGGGGAACAGGTGGGACATAACATGACTATACCTCCAGACAGCGTCACCGGAATAGACCCCGGAGCGCTCCAGGAGAAAGAAAGCGCTCCAGGGACAGAACCCGACACACAACCAGAAGAGAAGCGCGCCCAGGAGATGGACCTCGGGGCGCGCCAGGAGAACAGATCTCCAACGAGCCCTGTCAGAAGCCGATCACCTCCGTCAGTGTCATCCCCCAGCGAGGCGGACCAGATACTGGCGCAAGCCTTGATCGCCACACTGACAGCCTCCACCGAAAGAGACCGACTTCAGGGTGAACGCGACCGGCTTCAAGCAAAGACGCTTAGTGAGCGCGAACACTCCGCCACGGAAAGAGAGCGCCTCCACACGCAACAATTAAGCGAGCGCGAACACTCTGCAGCGGAACGAGAGCGCCTTCACGCGCAACTCCAAGCGCAAGCCCTTAGTGAACGTGAACACTCTGCAACTGAACGAGAGCGCTTCCAGGCGCAACAAAGGAGTGAAGACGACCGCATAAGACTGGAGGAGAGACGCCTTCAGATGGAAGAGAACATTGAACGCCAATGCCCAGCGTGAAGCAGAGCGCGACCGGCTGCAGGCGCAGATGATATAACAATTGATTGCCAGGGCGACACCCCCTCTCTCTGCACGGAGCTCCCGGAGATCATCACGACAAGGGTCTAGGGCACCTTCCCCTACCCGACAAAGCGACCCGGGACCCGGCCAACAGGAGGTACCTGTCTACGTCTCCGACCCCCCTCCCCGACCGGTCCATACGAGACCCAGCCACCGGGAAGAGCCGGCCTGCGTCGCCGAGAGACTGACTAGAAGACTCCAGGGCCTAGAAGAGGAAGAGGAGGAGGAGGAATGTCAAGCCCACCAGCAGCAACGTGCTCTGGACCAGGAGGCCCAGTACAGCCCCGACGTCAGCCCCGAGTCACTGCACTACAAACCCCCGACCCAACTCACGGGTGAGTTTGACGTACAGTCAGCACCGAGGAACAGCACCTGGGTACCCGGCCTCTGGTACCCACCAAGTACCAACCCACGACAACACGTACGGGGAGACTCGCCCAGGAGGCCTCTTCCCCTACGCTCACCAATGTGCCAGCCATCCATGGCATCGTACCTTGGCACACCGACATTCCCAGACTTTACGCGCGAGGACAGAGCACAGTACACGGAATTACGCATGTGCTTGGAGACTATGATGTCCGACGTCCCCGACGAGTCGTACAAATATGCCATCCTCCTCAAGCATCTCAACGTGCCCAGAGCGCATAACATAGCGCTGGCATATTCCAACTCAAGTACCCCATACTCCGCGGCTCTAGTGGCCCTCGACCAGCGTTATGGACGCATATGGGACTACGTGATACAAGAAATAAGAGATATCGACCGCCTCCCCCCAGCCAAAGACAATAGAGCACTGGATGACCTCTCTATCAAGGTACAATCCCTCGTGGGGATGCTGGGGTCCCAAAAGGAGAAGGGGAGACATGAACTATATGCAAACTCTAATGTGGAGCGAATACTGGAGAAGCTCCCTCCAGCCCGCCAAGAGCGTTTTCAGCGGCAGAGAGACCACCGCGACCCCAACGGCCCAGAAGCATCCCACCTAGACCTAGCTGATTTCCTCGCCAGGGAGGTCAGCAGTCTACGACTGGACACATTCGTCTGGAGTGACTCTAGCCCTAGAGATGGACCGCGGAGGTTCAATGACAACCGCCGGTCCGTGACAGTTATGCACCAAGCCGAGGTTGAGCCACGGCAGACGAGCCACAACACCCACGCCAAGGGGGAGTGGAAGATTGTATGCCAGTACTGTGAAAAGGAACATTGGCTGTCTCAATGTGACACTTTCAAGAAGCTGACCGCTGACGAGGTGAGTCAGTGGATCAAAGCCAACCGCCGCTGCTTCCGCTGCGCGCGCAGCCATATGGCAGCTGAGTGCCGTTTAAAGAAGAAATGCAGCAAGTGCGACGGCGCCCACCTGGAGGTCCTGCACGACAGCAACAAGCGTCCGCCAGGAAACCAAAGTGGGCCCGTCACGGTGATGTATCAGGCCGAGGCGGTGTCACCACAAACCAGTCCTGGACCCCCCCCCCTGGTGTCCTGACTGTCGCAGCAGACATGGGGACCGACAGTGCCACCCGTACTACCCCGAGTCGGCGCCACCACCGCCGAGTCACAACTCCCCCGCCAGAGAGGAATGGGAGATCGTCTGTACCTACTGCGACGGCGGACACTGGCTGGCACAGTGCGACGAATACAAGACACTGAACACCGTCCAAGTTGATCAGTGGCGTGAGGCGGACCAGGCGGGCGCCGCTCACCGCGCATCACTGTGCGGGGCCCACCAGCGAAGATTAGCCAAACAAGGCAACCGACCAACAGGAGTGCTCCACATAGACCCCAAGCATAGCGGGACCCCCCGAGTGCTCATCAAAGTGGTCAGAGTGCTCCTGAGCTACGAGGACAAGGTCCTGGACACTTACGCCGTCCTAGACGATGGGTCTGAAAAGACTCTCCTCCTCGCTTCCGCCGTAGCCCAGTTGGGCCTGCGGGGTGCCAAAGGAACAATGACAATCCGTACCATTAGAAGAGACCGGAAGACCATAAAGGGTGAAAATGTCTCCTTCACGATAGCAGTGGTCGAGCAGCCCGAGAAGCAGTATAGCATCACCAACGTCTTCACCAGCCACGACATAGGCCTGTCACAGTACACCTACCCCATCCCACAGCTGATGGCGAAGTACGTGCACCTACGTCAACTACCTATACCGCTCATCGACGGCGCCACACCGACCCTGCTCATAGGCTCCGACCACGCGGACCTCATTCTCCCAATTGATGCGGCCCACATCGGACCCAAAGGATGCCCAGTCGCGGTTCAGACCCGACTGGGGTGGACGCTCCAGGGCCCCCTCTACGGACTTGACAGTCAACCCACGTCTACACGCTGCCTGCACACAAAGGTGAGCGACACCGGCCACTCTCTCGTACAGCCCGTTGAGAGGCTATTGACATTAGACGAGAGGCCTGTGAGAGAACCGTGGGCCCAAGAAGAGGGAGTTCCGAACTCCACCCCCCTCAGCTGCGCTCCAAGCGACGTAGCTGACCTCGAACCCAGCACCCCAAACGACTTCTTGATGGGGCGGCCGGAACCGGCCCCTCCTCAGACGGGGTACAGACCGAACAAGAGGAACAGACGGAGGATGTGGAGACACAGCCAAGCACAGATCAACCAGTCTCAGGCCCGCTTCCTCCTAAGCTCCCTACCATCCCTTCCAGCCCGTCAGAAGCGGGTCAAGGACAGGGACAACTTAAAAGTGGACACAGTCGTTATGATCATAGACCAGTCACTACCCCGAGCTGCGTGGCCGGCCGGCCGCGTAAGCAAAGTGATCACTGGTGCCGACGGAAAGGTCAGAGCGGCAGAAGTTATTGTCCAGGGGCGGACCTACACCCGACCCGTGGCGAGGCTGATAGAATTGCCAAGGCTCCCTGACTCCCTTGATGACGATCATGACCCACTGACTTTGTAGATTGACCTACTCCTCACAACAGACATTGAGCAGTTGACTAGACTATTAATCTGTCTTCCTTTTAACTAATTAGGTGCAGACTAATTAGGAGGCGGCTGTTGTGAAGGGCCAGATTGAACTGAATATATATATGTATCGTTTGATATACCTTGTATATTATTTATATATATACACGGAATATCCCTTTACCTGCGTTCAGACCAGAGTAGTATTCGCTCTCCTATTGGACAGCGCCCCCAGGCTCCAGGCAGTCTTGCACTCAGACATGTGCAGTGGGCGAGTTTGGGGCATGTTAGAACATGCCTTTGGCAGTGTAGTGATTCAGGACCAAAGTGACCAGGTTTGGACTAGATATTCACTTAAGTATAAATACAGCGCAAGGTGCGCACACCGTGCTTCGTTCATTCAGTACCCTTACCAAAACCTAGTAAAAGCCTTCACCACGAGTCAACGTGCAGTGAAGTGAGCAACTTTGCATCTAAATAGAGCATTGAGAACCGCGTGCGAATAGAATGTTAAAGTGTCAGAGTTTAACGCAGTAACGTTGAGTTCGACTTAATCTAATGTGAAGTAATAGTCGATCATTTATTGGATATCGTGCGGCTACAGTTCTTCCGTGACCAGCATTACCATCGGTTCGTCGTGTCTTTAGCTAGTGCACTTATCCAGGCTGTGCGGCCTAAATCCGTGCCCACACCCGAGGAGTCCTAGGCGAGAACCGTTGGATATGTACACAGGAGAATCGGCACCGGCGAATGCAGAACCATTTCTGGTTGGATTATATTGCTTTGGGACCGTGACCACCGGAGAAGAGCACCGTTGATTCCACTGTCGTTTGGGATTTAACCTCGTGAGGATCACCACTCGGGCCCGCCTCGTGGAAGGGGCTGGCTAGCTGTCGTCAATGCTGTCGAGCATCTTGGATTACAACTATTGCTTTGTCTGCTGATCAAGGGAGTACAAGCACCGGCTCCTGTATCTGGAGCCTCTTTATTCCTCGTTGACTCAGACTGTGTACCCGAACATTCCTCTACCCCTCCCGGCTTTACACCCCGGAGGGAACCCAGTGTCTCCAGTTGGTACCGGTGTGGCCCATATAATTGCTATACCACAGGTGGCGTCAGCTTAGACCCATCATAGTATTCCTACTATTCTCATTGACTTATGCTCTTGACTGACTTTACGTATATTCTTCGCCATACAAGCGCAACTCTAATTCTCAATCTGTAACCTAATGTTGCTTAATAATAATAAATAACCCTCCAATATAATTTATGTGTCAATGCCGTATTCTTGTGTGGGTGTTCACCATCAATATTTGATGTACTGTTTGGCCAGTAATTAAAGTACATAACTAGTAGTGGTTTAATATATCACAATCTTTAATACAGTCAGGGTTTTGTAACCCCTCAGTTACACAGCTCCTTTTCTCCAATAACGTAAATCCTTTCCAATAACTATTTCGTCATCAAACTAAAGTGGTGTATACAGTCACTTTTCGGTGGTGAAAATAGGGAAGGAGCTGTTAGTATGGCCACGACCCCGCTTATGTAGAGGAGCGGATGTGGGTGTGGCCAGGCGGATGGGTGTGTACATGTGAAGAAAATTATTCAGTATTAGATTGATAAGGGATAGGGTTCCACTAGAGTGCAGAGCGTAAGCTATATGATGTATAACCTCCAGTTAATCATCTGCCCTTTATTCATTTGCTTAGATTTTTTGTACACGTGATCTCAAGAAGGTGCTGAATTTTTCATGTCTGGGAAATTTGAGCATGGTGTTATTCACCGTCAAAGATGAAATAAGAAAAGATAAAAAAACAAAAGTGATATTCTCCTTTGGTTAATTACAATTTACTCAAGCCAGACACAATATTTCTGACACCGGGAATACATTCGCTGAGATCCATATATGTCCCTAGATACCAAGAACATGCAAATGGACCTTGTAGAAGTGGGCGAATTGTCCGAAAATATGGCTAGGGCTTAACTCTTTGACGGCCACCAGCTTTCGCCATCTGCACTGTTTGGCACAAGCGCTATTTTAGCGATGTTTGCAGACCCATCGTGTGTTCTGTATTATAGCTATGGAGACAATCGTATGGCTCATTTTACACGCATTGTTCATAGTCCATTACTGACGAATCAGTTAATTTCTACACACTGTAGTTTGTTACACGCTACACGCTAAACATCGCCCCATTTCCAAAATAATCCAGTCTTTTTCCATAGATTGCGAGATATGACACATTATATGCAATAAGCCCAAATCGTTCTGGTTGAGCGCCTGAAGTGCCTAATACTCCCAAATCAAAGGTATATACCATGTACATATGTGTCTTCACAAAATCATCAAGGTGGGGGGCGGGTTGTTTTAACTCAAAACTGTGATCGTTACCAAAAGCAAGTTTTACGTCTGGTAAACTATGACACTGTGATCGGTGCAGAAGCATGTTTTACGTAAAAAAAAATACCAGCAGGTTACCCAAGATAGACCCTACCTCAGTCAGAAAGTACTCCAAAATGTATAAATCCCAGTCGATCCCAGGGCGATCGCAATTACTCGTGTATATTGGGCATGGCTACCATACGGGAAAACAATAGCTCTGAGGCACCAAATCTTCCACCGATTGCTATGTTGTGATCCACTCCCAGGCGGAAACAGCCGGAGTGGATCACAAGACAAGTGATATCTCCGGTTCCCAGTTCAAAAGGTAGGTGATACTGCCACCTGGTGAGATTCGATCGTCATTGCAATACCAACGTAGGCAGATGAATCACAGACACCTAGAGGGCTCTGGCTGACCGTATAGAACGCAGATCAAAGGAAAAGATTCTGGCGCTCAACGGTTGGCGAGATAACCCGACTTTACTCAGGTTTGGCCGTCAAAGAGTTAAGAGATTAAGAGGTTAACTGGTTGAAAGTAAATGGTACATGGTAAATAGGGAGGTGTAGTGGTTACGTCATTGTTGTTTCCTGCGCAGTCCACCCCTCTTGAAATCACAATGTATTTCCAATGGACCCATTTCTAAATCGTCCCGTTTAAAACAAATAAAGCATGAACATTGGCATGGTATACCTTTCTGTGTGTATTCATCCACAATCTATAGCTCAACATAAAAACATTCACAATTAATCGTAAAGGTAGCAAAATAACAACATTTATGTTTTCGTTCACTGAGGAACTACACAATGGCCGTGACGTGACGACCGTGACGTGACGACCACAACACCAGAGGAAGCTCAACAAATCATGTTAAACCCAGATTCGGCTCAAACAAGGGACTAAACACGTTTTGCAATTATGTCACATCAATGTGCAACGCCCTACCCAAAGCTGTAAAGGAATGTGAATCCCTATCCACATTCAAAACCGCTCTTAAAGAGCACCTACAGGAGGCTGCAATTCGAAACTGGCCACCGTAAATGTCCAAACCCCCCCCACCCCCTCCTATTAGTCAGCCTCCTCCCCACCGTATGTATATTCTCTCCCCACCATATGTATATTTCTCTCCCACCCACCCCCTCCTAATGTACAGTCCCCTCCCCATCATATCTATATACTCTGTCAGGATCTATGGGTAACAGTACTGTATATTTGCATATCGTATATGTCACAAATGTAACAGTACTATATACCTGTATGTCATGTATGTCCCTATGCCATAAATGTCATGATGTCATGTATGTTGTGTATGTCATAAATGTCACTATGAATTGAAAATGGGGGACCCTGATGTAAACAAGACAAACGTCTTTCTCTGGTCTGCATCCCCTTAACAATTGTATGTATTGAGCCGTACTGTATTGTACCCATTCTGCAATCTGTTAAATAAAGTTTTCATTCATTCATTCATTCATTCCTTCCTTCCTTCCTTCCTTCCTTCCTTCCTTCCTTCCTTCCTTCCTTCCTTCCTTCCTTCCTTCCTTCCTTCCTTCCTTCCTTCCTTCCTTCCTTCCTTCCTTCATTCATTAATTCATTCATTCTTTCTTTCATTCATTCATTCACGTATATTAGGCGACAGCACAGAACGACAGGCATTCTACTGGTAAGTGTAGTTATTTTTTAACGACAAATTAAAAACCTTATAACTAACTTTATTTCAACCAAAAATGCATAACAAATAATGTTAGTCATAGAAGGGGCAAAATGGAAAGCTTGTCAATGTTCATGAGGCAGACTTATTACAATAACCAATAATGATAAATCCCTCTACTCCCTGTACACACATGACTGCGTGGCACAGCGGAACAACAACACAATCATCAAATTTGCTGATGACACAGTAGTGGTGGGCCTGATCTCTGCCAACGACGAGAGGGCCTACGTGGAAGAGGTAGAGAATCTGTCACAGTGGTGTCAGGAGAACTGCCTCTCCCTGAACGTCAGCAAAACAAAAGAGATGATTGTGGACGTCAGGAGGTCGGGGGTCAAGGACTACAGCCCCCTCAGCATCGACGGGGCACCGGTTGAGAGAGTGAACAGTTTCAAGTACCTCGGAGCCCACATATCCGAGGACTTGACATGGACCACACACATTGACAGTGTTGTGAAGAAGGCACGACAACGCCTCTACTTCCTCAGGCGCCTAAGGAAGTTCCAAGTCAGTCAGAAGATCCTTAGGAACTTCTACTCATGTACAATCGAGAGCATCCTGACTGGCAACATCACCTCCTGGTTTGGGAATAGCACTGCACAAGACCGTAGCAGACTACAAAGAGTGACACGTTCAGCCGAACGCACAATTGGAGGGGGGCTTCCCACCCTCCAGAACATTTACAACAAGCGGTGCAGGGGGAAGGCTAAGAGAATCATCAAGGACTCCAGCCACCCGAACAACTGCCTCTTTGAACTGCTGCAGTCAGGCAAGCGATACCGGAGTCTTAAGGCGAGCACAGAAAGACTCAGAAGAAGTTTCTATCCCCAGGCCATCAGGCTGCTCAACGAACAATAAACACTATGCAACAACCATCAAATGCACACAGCACACACATCCACACGCACACACTCACTTTAAACAAACAACTCACTGCAGCACCCACTTTACACACTTTAGAACACCTAAACACACTTTACACTTTATATTTATTGGTAAAGGATTTGCACTACAACTCGTACACCTTACTGTAAATTGTACCTAAATTGTACCTCATCCCATTTCTGCTCTGCACTATATAGTATTGTATTAGTACATTGCATAGTATATTGTATATTGTATGGTAACTCAGTTACTTCTATTCTGCATCGAACATTGTACATATGTCTATACTGAACACTGTGACCTCTATTTTTACTTCTATTTTACATGCTATACTATTTTATTTCATACTTATCTTGTCTAACACAGTCTCTGGAGCGAAACAGTAAGAAGCATTTTCTATAAAAGTGTTCTGTACTTCTGTATGACAACTATTAAAGAAACTTGAAACTTGAAACTACGGGTGGACCACGCAGGAGACTAAAGGGACGTCAGACAACACCTCCTTATGGAAAAGTATGAAAGTAATTTGGGAACCAAACAAATTAAAAGCACTACACGGTCAAACTGGAATAATGTTTACGTGTGCCAATTCAGCCTGTTTAATGTTCTCTCCCCACCGTATGTATATTTCTCTCCCACCCACCCCCTCCTAATGTACAGTCCCCTCCCCATCATATCTATATACTCTGTCAGGATCTATGGGTAACAGTACTGTATATTTGCATATCGTATATGTCACAAATGTAACAGTACTATATACCTGTATGTCATGTATGTCCCTATGCCATAAATGTCATGATGTCATGTATGTTGTGTATGTCATAAATGTCACTATGAATTGAAAATGGGGGACCCTGATGTAAACAAGACAAACGTCTTTCTCTGGTCTGCATCCCCTTAACAATTGTATGTATTGAGCCGTACTGTATTGTACCCATTCTGCAATCTGTTAAATAAAGTTTTCATTCATTCATTCATTCCTTCCTTCCTTCCTTCCTTCCTTCCTTCCTTCCTTCCTTCCTTCCTTCCTTCCTTCCTTCCTTCCTTCCTTCCTTCCTTCCTTCCTTCCTTCCTTCCTTCCTTCCTTCCTTCCTTCATTCATTCATTCATTCTTTCATTCATTCATTCTTTCATTCATTCATTCACGTATATTAGGCGACAGCACAGAACGACAGACTAACTTTATTTCAACCAAAAATGCATAACAAATAATGTTAGTGATAGAAGGGGCAAAATGGAAAGCTTGTCAATGTTCATAAGGCAGACTTATTACAATAACCAATAATGATAAATCCCTATACAGGTGGACCACGCAGGAGACTAAAGGGACGTCAGACAACACCTCCTTATGGAAAATTATGAAAGTAATTTTGGAACCAAACAAATTAAAAGCACTACACGGTCAAACTGGAATAATGTTTACGTGTGCCAATTTAGCCTGTTTACGGGCCCCGGGTCCATTAATCTTGCCCACGCTTAATAACGTCAGAGCCGCAAATAGATGTTTCTGCATGGAGCCTGATGAATCTTATCTTGAGGTTTTCCAGAGCGTCTGCATTTCTTGGTGAGTTTGGAGGAGTCCAGCCATGCAGGCCCTGAGAGGGATGAGTAATGGCTCCGGGTGGAGAGGGAGAGAGGAAGTGCACATCACAGGGGCTGTTGTGTTGTTTCTATTGGACACTTCACCCCTGGGGTTGTTGTCACAGCAACCCTTTCCCCCCTCTTCCTAGATGAGTTTTCCACTTTTATCTCTGAGCTTGTTACACGCTCAGATAACATTTTAATTGTTGGTGATTTTAACATTCATTCCAACATAACTAGATCCCCTAAATAAGGCTTTTACCGACATCATTGACTCTGTCGGTCTCATTCAAATCGTTGACCAACCCACTCACAGTGGTGGGAACACCCTTGACTTAGTCCTAGCCCGCGGTCTCACTGTGTCAGATTTGACAGTTTCTCCCTATGTTCCTGCTCTCTCAGACCACTACCTCATCAAATTTCAAATTGATATGACGGTTTCTCGCCCAGATAGTGTAGAATCCTACATGAGCCGTCGTATTAACACCTCAACTGTCCCAATTCTAGTTAACTGCCTACCAGACACCCTCTCTCCCTTCCTCTCTTACTCTGGCCCCCTTGATCTCTTTACAGACAAACTTAACGCCGCCCTTCGTAGCACGCTCGACATTGTCGCTCCCCTTAAGCCTAAAATTAAACGTGCTCCGCAAAAACAAACGTCCTGGTTTACGGAGAAAACTCGCTCCCTTAAAAAGGCATGTCGCAAACTTTAACATAAATGGCGTTCGACCAAACTCGAAGTATTCCGCCTTGCCTGGAATGATAGTTTACGTAACTACAAAAAGGCACTCTCACTTGCCAAAACCTCATATTTTTCCAGGCTCATTAACGAAAACAAAAACAACTCAAAGTTTCTGTTTGACACAGTTGCAAAACTTACTCAGAAACAACCAAGTGCCCTAAACCATGCAATCTCGGCTAACGAATTCATTAAATTCTTTACCAAGAAAATTGATCTCATACACGCTAAAAACAGATTGGTCAAATTTGACCCAATTTGGGTTATTTTTTACCCAATTCATTGGTCAAAAAGGGCCCGACCAGTGTGTGGGTTAATTTGACACATTATTATTGGTTATTTAATTTGACCCATAACTTGGGTCAAATAAACGAATACTAACGACCCATTTTAAGGGTCAAAATAACCCAACCTCCAAGTTGATTTGACCCCATATTGGGTTATACCAACGACCCATTTTAAGGGTCAAAATAACCCAACCTCCAAGTTGATTTGACCCCATATTGGGTTATACCAACGACCAATTTTAAGGGTCAAAATAACCCAACTTCCAAGTTGATTTGACCCCATATTGGGTTATACCAACGACCCATTTTAAGGGTCAAAATAACCCAACTTCCAAGTTGATTTGACCCCATATTGGGTTATACCAACGACCCATTTTAAGGGTCAAAATAACCCAACTTGTAAGTTGATTTGACCCCATATTGGGTTATACAAACGACCCATTTTAAGGGTCAAAATAACCCAACCTCCTGATTTGACCCCGTATTGGGTTATACAAACGACCCATTTTAAGGGTCAAAATAGTTGCTTTGACTGAATCTTGGGTTACATCAAAAGGGTCAAATAGACCCTATTCACAGCAGCCATCTTGTGAGCCAGATTGACAACGATTGACCAACAGATGGACACAGCAACATGATTAGTTACACATGTGTCAGTCTGGTTCACAGGATGTAGGTTTACCCTGCTGTGTCAAGATGGCTGCTGTGAAAAGGGCCTATTAACACAACTGCTATAGTTAGTACACTACATTAGGTTGGCACAGATGCTTGATTGAAAGGTATAACAGTCTAAATGTGCTGAAATCAATGAAAAGAACAGACCAAGGCGTAGAATACATTTAACTTCAAAATGTATTACACTTGTTGCATACATGTCACGGCGTGTGGACATCAAAAAGTGCTTTCATGTCAAACTGATTTCCTGTTTAAATAATAAATAATACATATCGGTATGGTTTTGTACTGCTTTACTGCCCTGTTGGAACACTCCCCCAGATATTGATAGATCAAAACACATATATACTAAGGCTGTCAAAGTTAACGCGGTATTAACACGTTATCGCCCGATTCTATTAACGCCACTATTTTTTTTAACTCACGATTAACTTTTTAAGATTTACTAGACTATACTCAGGTGTATTATTGATGCTCTCATTGATACTACAGATACAGCACTCAAAACTCAAACCTCTCATGCCTCTCTACCACTCTCTACCACTCCTCTATTGTTCTTGACCGGGCCAGATTTCACACCTCCACTTCCTCCCACAGGCTGGGCAGATTTTCATCTTAAATTTTTATTCGTCCCAAATGTCCCAGCCCCATCAGATTTCTTAGCTTTTTTCACTGTTTACTTATCATGCATTGCAACACTAATATATGGTCAGTACCCCAAGTCAGACTGCCCATATAAAAATTATTTTGGGGGTCTGAGGGCAGTAGCCCCCGACCCCCTCCCTGGGGAAGCACTTAAGTTAACTACCCTCCCTTTGTTCCCCCAGCCTACACCCCCGGAAAATTAACACCTGAGTAGACTTAAGTGGCACACAAGCAGCAGACAAGCAGCAGAATTGGTTTGATTTTTGAGCGCTGCGTCTGTATGTTTGTTTCTGAAGTGTGTGTGTGTGTGTGTGTGTGTGTGTGTGTGTGTGTGTGTGTGTGTGTGTGTGTGTGTGTGTGTGTGTGTGTGTGTGTGTGTGTGTGTGTGTGTGAGATATAGAGAGAGAGAGGGGGGTGAGGAAGAAGGGAAGGGGCAAGAGAGAAAGAGAGCTGGGAGAGTGTGTGTGAGAGAGAGAGGGGGGGTGTGTGCGATTACTCAGCCCTTGTGTGGGTGAATGTAACAAGTTCCTACCGTTTTCTTTCCCCTATTATTTCATGTACACTTTATTCATTGTTTTAATGAATTTTCTTTATTTTAAGTTATTTTGTGCATCACTCTGTTTTGAATTTGATGCAAATTTGCAATGCATGAGGGTCATCCTTTTGTGTTAAATGACTGCATAACGAAAGCATTTGTTGACTCGCATGTTGATAAGAGAGTATTAAAACTTGGAACTTGAAAAAGATCCGTTTAAGGTAGAATTTTTTTTATTAATTTGTGATTAATCGCGAGTTAACTATGGACAATCATGCGATTAATCGTGTTAAATATTTTAATCGATTGACAGCACTAATATATACATATAGAAATACGGGACTTAGCGTCTACCCATCTCCCTCCTCCTCCATCTCTTCCCCCACCTTCCCTCCTGCTACTTCACCTATTCCACCTCCTCCTCATTTGTACGTTTTGCGTTACGTACGGCTGTCCTTAAGAATGCTACATGCTTGGACTCTGGTCCCTCAATATTATATATAACGTGCTGGAGAAACTCCCATGCATGAACACACTGCCTGGGGTACTTTATGTCAAATACATAAAATGCTTTAAAACACGTATCAACTCCCCCGAGCATTGTGCTTTCAGGGTGTGCCCGACCTGCATAGATCACGAATGCCTGAGCACAACATGTGTGTGGTTCTCCCAGCACCAAAACCGAGGGAGAGGGTCTTGCCTGCTGGAGGTACTCCACCATATTTGTCCCAACCTAAAATAAGCAAAGAAAGAATGTTAAATACAGGTGAATCTTGGGTTGACAGTAGCCCCTTTCGTGACTGCGGTTTGCAAGCCTGGGGCTTTTGTGACCGCAGTCACTTGCTGGTGTGCCGCGACGAGTTTAAAAAAGAACTACCAAGCGTGATCAGGGGGCTGGGGGTCGGTCAAAAATATATCAGATATGAATTTCAAAGATACCCAGCGTACAATATGGGTTTAACACAGCTTTACAGTGGGGTCTGGAAGCTCGGAGTTGCTAATAAACAGTTTAAAACATTGTTAGAAAGCGAGTGGTACTTACAGAGCGAGCCGTGTATTTCCGCCATTGGTGTCACCGCGCATGCGCACCAGCATTTCACCAGGCATTTGGCTGCCTGGTGCGCATGCGCGGTGACACCAATGGCGGAGATACACGGCTCGCTCTGTAAGTATCCAGGCTTGCAAACCGCAGTCACGAAAGGGGCTAGGTTGACAGCAAATCATAAGCAAGATAACAGGTTTATACCAACTATACAAGGGAGCCAAATTAAATCAAGTTCGTTTTTTTTCTCATGCCAATGGAACGTGCAATGACATTTTGGAGTGCTCAAAACAGTGGTTTTAACTCGTCTTTGTAAATGAGGGAAACCTCAATGCCTTTCGAGTTTAAATAGAGGTTATGGGGGTCATAGCCCGATCAGGCTACAGATGTCTTCGTCAACCTTATAGCCTGACAACTTTGGTGCACCAACATCCTTCTTAGGCTACATAGCAACATTTCCCCAATTCATAACATGAAATTGTACTTACAGGCTTGAGGTCAACGAAGGCTGACCGGGCCTCTTCGCTGGAGTGCCGCCTACATTTTTTGTTGAGCCTATATACTGTCTGTGGGAACATGTCGGGTAGCAGCCTGAGGGCCAGTTCCCCTTTGGCATCTGTAGGTGAACAACAGAAAGTGTCAGAATGTTGTGGCCCGCACTCAATTGGTAATAATTTAAGACCTTTTCAAACAAACAAACAAATAAAACGACTGGAAAAAAAAGATACCCAGAGTATTATTATCACAATTCATCAACTGAAATTGGCAAAAGCTACAACAAATGCAGATCTACAACCTGGAAGAAAAGCCATTTCCTATTTCGCAACTCAAGAGAAGGAATCGCTAACTTACCCAGTGTCATGTCATCGACAGGAAGGGGGAGTTTCCCATCTTGTCTCGCCAGCTGCAGGACTTTTTCTGCATATTCCGTCACCCATGTCTCAAACAACTTTGGTGCAGCCTCGCCATGCAGCACCAAGAAGTCCTGCGATATCTAAAAAAGATTTAGTTTGAAAGAAATTAGTGCTGTCAGGCGATTAAAAAAAATCTAATTAATTATAGGATTTATAATTAATTAATCTAATTAATCACATTTTAATCGCATAACCATTTTATGCCTGATATTCTATAATCATATTTCAAATAGCATGTGTCCGGATGGCAGAATTCAGTATTGTATCTACAAAACCTTCTGTTTAATCATCTTCCATCTATTAATTTGCTTAGATTTTTCAGGTCTGGTCAATTTGAGCATAGTGTTATTCACAGTCAAAGATAAAAAAGAAATGTATTGATATTCTCATTTGGTTCATTACAATTTACTCAAGCCTAGTAACAGACACAGTATTCCTGAATACATTCCCTGAGATCCATAGATGTCCCTATAATCAGATACTAAGAACATGCAAATGGACCATATAAAAAAAAAGTCTGTAAATGTGTATTCTACGTTCTTATGGAATGAATGAGATTAAAAGAAAATGCAAAAAAAATAAATGTGTAATTCATTTTCACAACGCGATAATTAGCTGTGTAATTAATTCATCTAATTAACGCGATAAACTGACAGCCCTAAAATAAATGTTATGTGACAGCTGATATTTTAAAGGCTAGTTCAACTCATTTAGATAAGTAGATGGGGAAATTAGGGTGCAGGTTAAAAACTACCATTATGAATTATCATTGTAGATGCAATATGTTACAGTAGATCCATACCATGCCTGGGCTGGTGAGGCGAGGGTACTCTGTAATGACCTCTTCTACGTCCTTGGAGTGATTTCCCCGAATCCACTTGGCTCTGTAGAGGACGGTGTCCTTCATGTACTCCTGAACTTGAGTGAAGGGCTCCAGGTTATGTTTCAGCCACTCCCTTTGCTGCTGGGCCCTTTCTTCTGGCAGGGTCGATTCTATAGAAACATACAACACATTGTAAATTAACTATCTAAAAATGATCTCCGATTTCGTAACCCATTTTCACCAGTAGGACTTAGCACATTATTACAATCAGATCCTTTCCCTCCAGTCAGGCGCCCCGGCTGACCAGAGGGAGGTGCTATTGCCCAGCATTGTTGCATGTTTTGGTGAGGGGTTCAACAAGGTATATTAAACGAGGTAAAGTCAGGAATCAGCCATTTTTGCTCCATGGAGCCCCCCTTGAGGATTCATGTGCAGTAAGCTCCCCCAGGTGAAGAATATAGTTACCCCCTGGGGACACAGGAAAACATGGCCCTTTTTGCCGACCCCAGGTATTACCTGGTATGTATGCCCTGGGTGGCTCGTTGGCTTCAGGCATTCGCTGTCTGGACCCAGAACCCCGCCTCTTTCGGACATTCCGAAGCCTTTCTTCAATGAATCCAGTAGCTGGATAATAGAAAGGTTTGCCATTCTTCATTCCCTTCCGGCCTTTGATGCACCATATGTCCTGGAAACGATAAGACAAGATAGAACTCTGTCACCCTTTGCAATGTTATGCTTAAATTATGGAAAAAGTCCTGTACCTGAAACAAAGAGCAGGGAGGGGGGGGGGGGGGGGGGGGGGATAAAATGCATCAACCCTGTACCTGGAGTACAATCAAATTGGATCTGATTGATTTTCGTGCAGGAATGGAAAGTTTTGTATTGTAAAATGCCATACATTTTTCTTTTTAAACAGCTATTTACAAACACAACACAAAATACTATACTTTATACTTATAGCACATGCATGATCCTGGTCTCTTTTGAAAGATTTTACATTCTGAAGTTTCTGATACAATAAAGAAAACTCACTTTTAGTGCTACTGAAATAGAGCAACATAGGTCTGAACTTGAGTTGTAGAAAAACGTGTTACTCAACGGGTTAACATTGGGTGTCCTGTATGTGCTGCGAGAGAAAAATGACTCCTTATTTTCTACTAATATTACTACTCATCAAATGTTCCATTTATCTATGAACTAGGCTGGAGGAAGAAAACTTACATAGCCACGGTCTGATCCATCGTTTAATGATGGGAATGTCCGCACCAAGGATTCTGCCAGGGCCTCTTTTATGTCCATGGTTGGCCTGTAAACATAGATCGAAACATTTCACCAGTCCTGGTATGACATAAAGCACAAATATAATGACTTGCTATAGATCAGAATGATAGGATAAATAAATAAATAAAAAAAATTATATATAAAAAAAAAAAAAAAAAGGCTATAGGCCTACAAGCCTAATTACATTATGAAACTCTCATTTGGGGGTCATTTTTTGCGGACGCTTTAGCTCTAAATGAGTCAAGTTATGCCTCCTAATCAACTCTAGACTTGACGTACCTCTCTCCAAACCTTTGGATCAGCAAATCCACCAGTATTTTGACCATGGCAATTCTTTTCTTTCCGAAGATGGAATCACCTCTATCCAGGCTCTCCATAATTTGCCTGCCATTGGGAGCGGCAGAAGGAGCCGCTACGATATCCTGCAGAGACATGACAGAAACATGACAGCTGTTAAGGATGTGCTGTAGTACCATCAACCAATTTAACTCTGGCAGCATACAGATTTCTTCCTTGTGATGTACTAGCGGCATGTCCATGCGGTGTAGCCTACACATCTGAAGTTGTTGCCTCACGCCAAAAACACAGGGGATAGGTGGGAGCCTAGGCTGAGAACCCGTTCAAGGACTTCAGATTTCGGACGTGTCACAAATCAAGGGTCAACATTTGATATTTAAAAACATTACCCTAGTCAAATATTAGCTAAATAAAATACTGACAAGAGTATAGATGAGTTAGTTTAAGTATTGAAGTTCTGAGATATGTACTGGCTCCAAGTGCTTCCAGATCACTTCCAGATTAACCAGCGGCACGGTGGTGTAGTGGTTAACACTGTCGCCTCACAGCAAGAAGGTCCAGGGTTCGATTCCCGCTTGGGGACCAGGTTTCCATGATGCCAGTTAGCCAGGTGGGGTATCTACCAGGCCTTTCTGTGTGGAGTTTGCATGTTCTCCCCGTGCTCGCAAGGGTTTCCCCCCCGATAAGATAAACCCAATGGAAAAACATGCACAACAACAAGATCGCTAACGCTGTGGCGTCCTTGACGAAGACGGACAGGAGCACTTGGATTGGTCTCCTGGCGCGGCTCACATTGACGCCTGTCTGCTCCCGGCTGCCCTGGGGGGGGGAAGGACGACGGGATGGGTTAATCGCAGATACGAATTGCATGCATGCATCGCATGTGTGCCAATTGATGACCTCGGAGCAGGTCCTAAATTATAAATTATTATTATTATCCATCCATGCTTCTTGAACAACTTACAAATAGTGGAACCGGTCGTAGAATCACAATCTGGTCTGCTGCCCTCGATTCCTCTACGGTGGAGACCTCCTGGCTTGATCCAGAAGCTGCAGATTCCTCCATGGGGGATATGGTAGCAACAAGGCTTGTTGCAGGTGGCTCAGCATTCGAAGCCTTTTGCAGCAAAGAAAGGTTATCAGCTTAGAGGCATTTTAGGTTAAAGTGAGTTGTTGTGTACAGATACAAAATATATTTGCAGTCAGCAGTGTCGTTTTCCATTTAACCGATTGACACCCAAGATGGCCAATAGCCTACACACATGGAAAAATTAAAATACTGGTGAAGATTTATTTTGTCATAGGGTTTAAAGTGGTTAGTGTTTAGTTGTAGAACTATTTTAATTAAACACATTCTTACTTACAACAATTAATGTCATCTCAGTAGTCCAAGGAGTTTCCCCATCCCAGCAGTCCAACAATGTATCTCAGTCATCGAAGAGTTGTAGCAGAGTAAGGCAGTCCACAGCATGAAACTAAAGACTACTATTCAAAATATGTTCGGAATATATACTGTAGGCTATCACTGTGTTTCTAGTAAATCAAGGCAGTGTTTCTTTCCTGATTTTTTCCTCACTATTTACAAGTGGCAGTGGCCATTCAGATGGCCATTCACAGTCTAAAAACGTCTATAGCGCAGAGAGATGAATAAAGTGTCAACATCTCTGTATGACTGGACTGCATGTAGTGGGTAATGATCAAGCAGCTCTTTCACATTGATAGCCAACAAATCTTTGGTTTGGATCACACTGTAAGCAAAGAAATGCTTCTCAAACCCCATTGTCTCCCACCTCTGAACAACTAGCTTTACAGATGGCTCTAAAACCAAAATGGCTTTAATAAGCCCAAACTGAGGCTCTCCATCTTGGTCATAGGACATAAACACTGTCATGCCTGGTCTGTATGTTGTACCCTTAACAGTGACCCTGGCCGGTACATACAATTCAGCGAAAAGGGGGATTCCTGTGAGACCACTTTGAATTTCATTATAGCCTTCAAAATGAGCCAGAAAGGTAGTATACCCTGGATCAATTTCTGTGTTGTGGCTTAACACAGACCTACACATGAAACTGTAGCATTGCATTATCTGATGTCGATAAGCCATGGTTTTGCTAATGTTGCGGAAGTTGCAAGTGACATGACTGACTTGTTTGAAGAATCCATGTCTTGCCTCAAAGCACATTACCCACAAATGGATCAATGGTTCAAGTGTTCGAATTGCTTTTGGATAATGAAGCATGAAATGGTGTTTTGGGCGCAAATGCAGAGCAAATAGATCCAGGAAAAGAGAGTGATGCTCTTCAATGATTTTACTCAGGTACTGTGTTGCTGCATGAGTAACAGATGGAGAAAAGATGATCTCCATGCACATTAATAGGAGTAGGAGAAGTTCCCATTCCTTATTGTCTGTAGGGATAAGGTCACCGATCATTACTGGAAGTAACCTTAGTAGACACCACATCTGAGCTGCAGACTGATGCAGAGGGCTTCCAAGGTTCTTTAAATCATTCTTACTTATTACAGAGGGCTTGTTTCCCACATCACAAAAGCCATAATCAAAGCTGGTGATACGATAGTTTAGCTTATCTAGTGAGATAAGCTTTTGTTCTATGAGTGCATTTAACACAAGTTTAAATTCGTATGGCCCTACGCCTTCGAGGATGTCATGCATTATGTCCAGTGCCATATTGTCCGTAACATGATAAAAAGACAGACTGTTGAGGACACTGTCTCTTTTAAGGCCTGTCTGAGAGGGGTTGTCTGTCCGTAAATCCTCTGCGTGAGTATTCACATCTCGGGACAGTGTATCGTCTACCTGTGTCTGTACTTTCAAGACATCACTGTGTATTTTGCATAAACGGCACACATGGTTCCCCGAAAAACTCTCTATGTAACCAAGTATTGCGTTCAATCCTAAATTGTCTCCCACTACCTGAACAACGGCGAACTTGACAACGCCTTGGAAGCTAGGCGTGTTAAAAGTTATGCCATCCCTCTCAAGACACTTTAGTTCTTCCACCATAGAGCGCAACACTGCATCAATGCCATAGGTTTTTGCATCATCTGATTTATAGACTGCCAACAAGAAGTGTGACTGCAAATTGGATAGGATGTCTGGTGGCAAACTCGTCAAGATAAAATATATAAATCCTAACTTGTGAACCCCAGTCTTTGACCCGAGGGGGTTCACAGTTTCACAATCATCATTGTATAACAGCAATGGGATTGACACCTCTTTCAAAAAGAGTGGATGATTTTTACAGAAATCTCCATCAAATATATCCTGAAGAGCATCACTCTCTCTCTGTTGCCATTCCATCATGGCCTGTAAAACACCAGGAAGCTACAGTATCTTGACCAGAAGACGCTTTAGTGGAATACGCTGAAAGGTATCAGTCAGAGCAACTTGTCGAACGGTGCCAGTGGCAGAGTCTCTCCGCTGTACAAAGGTTTGGTTATCGGAGAAACACTCCTCAATTGGCTGGATGAAGTTCCCAGAGTTAGTAAAATACCTAATCTGTTTATAGTCTGTCTCCAGACCCTCGAAAGGGTTAGCTGCATCTAAAAAGTCCTGACTGAGCTCCTCTAGCTGTGGGTTTTGATCATGCCCAAACTGACTGAAAAGCGACATGGTCTTTGTTTGTAGTCTGCTCACTAAATCTCCAATTAAACTTGAGGTTTGCTGAACCACAACATTTATATTTGTAAAGGTCTGGGAAGATTTTGATCTAAAGATGAGCTATAAAATGGGCTACTCTCTCTGTGATTCCCTCTTGCTCTAGTTCGTCCCATTCATCATCATTATCTTCATCTTCCTCCATTTGTTCACCCTCAACTTGCCGTACTAGCTCTTCAGCATTGAAAGTATTAGCAGCCTGATTTGGTACGTTAGGTGGCTGGGCCAGGGCCTGGTTGTCGTTATGTTCTCCTTGCAAGTGCTTTCTGTAAGACCGAATGAAAGAAAATGTTCTGCTACAAACTCCCTCACAACATTGGAAATAAGTGGATGAAGCGTTTATATTGTGTGCTACTCGTAAATGTGAAAAGAGAGACTTGGCATCACCAGGAATTAGCCTTTTGCATTTAAAGCATGTATACGCCATCTGCCTTGATGTTAGAACACTTAGTGATCACTTACAAATTCTCTGTAAAGTTTTGAGAACTTGAGCCTGGGGCCTATTTTGGGGATGAGGTTCCGGATTGTTTCGCCATCTAAAAGGTGAAACGCCTCCTCATCGATATCTTGATCTGAAAGACAAAGACAGAAAACAAAAATACTTTTACAGTAATTTCAGTGCCATCCAGTGGCAGCTAACTCCAACACAGGACCAGGCTGGCAGGACCAGAGAACCAAGATGAAGAACAGAATAATGTGTGTGTGCATGCATGTGTGTTGAAACCCTATACAATACTGCTTTGTCATGGAAACATTTTCATGGTCAAGAAAGTAAAAATTCTCACCTTTAAAACTGTCTGTGAGCTCTGGCAATTGCCACTCAATAAGCTTTTCTGTGACAAAGCTGTCCATCAAGACTGGCCTGAAACAAAAGAGAAAGCAATGTGGAAATGAACACATCTGCAATTAATTAATGCCTCATGCCCAAGTACTCAGCCACGTGTGAACAATAGGCCAAGTACTTGCTGACATAGCAGCCTAGAATATTTAGCACTGAATTCAGGTGTAAAAAGCCTCACCACATGTCTGGCTTCCGCAGTCTACTGCTTAATTTAGTATGTTGTAAATTGATGCCCGAATCGCGGGACATTAGACAGATGATGGAAATGTAGACCTCAAAATGGCGCAAAATGGCGCTAAATCTCAGTATGTAGCTAGCTAGCGAACCAGCTATGTCACCGCATTGAAAGGCTTTATTACACACATATGGTTAATAAAGATATCAATCATATAACGTTACACAGCTATAGATAGTCTCCAGTTAATCTGGTATCATTACAACCCAAAACACAGTAAAATTAGCAATAACAGTAACGTTACTAGTACTGGCTAACTAGGCCTAGCTACTAGCCAGAACCTTTGTAATACTCATAGACTTGGTCACTTTCGGTAGCATGCTTGAACGGTAATGATTTATGTGTCGTGTCGTGTGGCTTATTTATTAATAGAGGTTACCACATATTTTTACAAGGTTAGAGATGAACCGATTATAGAAATGAGTAGCTAAATTGCAACTTGTGGTGGCTAGCTAGCTAGCTAGCTAGGTAACAAGTCCAAGCTAGCCACTAGCAGTAGCTGATAACGCGACAGACTAGCTGTGAAGAGCTAGCTAATTTAGTTCCACAACGTTCACAGTGCATGGTTAACACGACGCAATAGGCACAATGGATGGAAACGAGATCTTACATTGAGTCAGTGAAGTATTTTCCGTGAAGAGGGTTTGTTGGACCGTGTTGACTGTGAATGTGAACATGACCATCTGACTGACTGGAACAAAAGGGGTGTACCATAGTTCCCAGTGGGGGAGGGGTGTAGCTTTGCAGATCCCGGCGGAAACAACCAGCTCTCTGACCCAACACATGGGTTATGTCTCAGAAAATTTACCCATAATTATTATAACTCACAAATTGGGTCAAAATTAGGTCAAAATTAAATCTCAATAACCCAAATAATGATTATGCTCAGAGAATTAACCCATAATTTTAACCCAACACGATTAACCAAGAAATTGGGTTATAGAATTGACCCATCTGTTTTTAGTGTGTATGAGGTGAAATTGTTGGCTTACTCAACAATCAGAGTCCCTCCCAACATCTGATGGGCTTTCCCCCTGACTTTGAATCCAGCCATACGCTATATGCTGCCTTGAAAACGTCTCACTTAGTGCCCTCTCTAAATTGGTTGGTGCGGCTAAACCCTCAACCTGTCTGTTTGACCCTCTTCCAACAACTCTCATCAAAAAACTCTTCCCAACTCTAGGCCCTGCCCTACTCAATATCTTCAACACCTCCTTGTCTACTGGCGTGGTGCCCCTGGCCTTTAAATCAGCCGTCATTAAACCACTACTTAAAAATCCGAACATCGACCCTCTAATCTAAAAAAATTACAGACCCATCTCCAACCTTCCCTTCCTATACAAAATATTTGAACGGATTGTCGCAATGCAATTTACTGACCATCTATCAAACAATAATCTCTTTTCAATCTGGCTTTAGAGCCTTACACTCCACCGAAACGGCGGTTACCAAAGTCACAAATGACTTACTGCTCTCTCTTGACTCAAACCTAACTTCTGTGCTCTTATTGCTTGATCTCAGTGCAGCCTTTGATACTATCGATCATTTGATTCTTCTAGGTTGGCTTGAGAATCATGTTGGCATTCGGGGTCATGCACTTGCTTGGTTTAAATCTTATTTAACTGATAGAACACACTGCATGGTCTATAATGATTTAACATCTGAGACCCTCCCAGTGCAATGCGGGGTCCCACAAGGCTCTGTCCTGGGCCCTTTGCTATTTTCGATTTACATGCTACCCCTCGGCAATATCATACGCAAATAATGCAGATACAACTGAGATGTTAATTGTTGGCCCCCCAAACCACAGAGTGTTACAGTTGCGGTGCAAGTAAGCAATTGTGAGTCCAGTAGACTAGAGGAGGAAATAATATGAGTCGGAGAATGATTGCTCTTTCTTAGTGGTGCCTTTTAATGTAAGAACACAGAGCACAGAGAATCCAGGGAAAGACGCCGGGCGTCAACTTGAAAGCAAGGTAGATACATGAGAATAATCAAGAGCGAGAAGGTCAGCAATATCTCCAGCTCCTTCAACACGATACACGGTCTGAAGCCTCGACAGGAGCAGAGAGAAACAACAATGAATATATAGTCAAACCCCAAACAGGTTGAAAACCATATTGACACTGAAAGGGAGACATACCAGTAGAAGAGGAGAGGAGGGTATTATGCGCATACTCCGTCCAGGCCAACCTCCTACTCCAAGTTGCCGGACACCCGGCAACGTAACACCTCAGGAGGCCCTCCAGATCCTGGTTGATGCGCTCCGTCTGCCCGTTCGACTGCGGGTGAAACCCAGACGACAGGCTGACGGAGGCGCCGAGGCTGGAGGCAAATGCCTTCCAGAACCTGGAGGCGAACTGAGGACCCCGGTCAGACACAATATCCACTGGCAACCCGTGGACCCGGAAGACGTGCTGCACCACCAGGTCAGCAGTCTCTCGAGCCGAGGGAAGTTTGGGGAGGGGAATGAAGTGGGCCGCGTTGGAAAAGCGATCCACTACCACCAAGATGGCAGTGAACCGATCTGACAGGGGAAGGCCAGAAATAAAAATCCAGGGATATGCGTGACCAGGACCGTTTAGGAATGGGAAACGGTCTGAGGAGACCCGCTGGTGCACGGCGAGAGGTCTTACTACGCGTGCACAGCGGACAGGCCGCCACGAAGGAACGCGTATCCCCCACCTCTGTAGGCCACCAGAACCTCCTACGGATAAACTCCAGGGTCCTGGCGGCTCCAGGGTGGCCGGTGAGTGAAGAGGTATGTGCCCACTGCAGCAGTCGCAAGCGTGCAGCCTTGGGCACATACATCCGCCCCGGAGGACCCCCACCGGGATCAGGCTCCCGTGCAAGAGCCGATCTTACCACCCTATCTATGCCCCATGACACGGGTGCCAAAATAAGGGCCTGTGGAATAATAGGGTGGGGCTTCTCCTCCCAGTCCGGAGTATCAAACTAACGAGACAGAGCGTCAGGTTTGATGTTCTTGGAACCAGGCAGGTAGGAGATGGAAAATCGAAATCGAGTGAAGAATAACGCCCACCTGGCCTGGCGAGCGTTAAGGCGTTTAGCCCCTTGGATGTAAGCCAAGTTCTTATGATCAGTCCAAACAATGAAAGGATGTGCCGCCCCCTCTAACCAATGTCTCCATTCCTCCAGTGGCAACTTAATTGCCAACAACTCCCGATTACCCACGTCGTAGTTGCGCTCGGCTGGAGACAGCCGGCGCGGAAAAAAAGCGCAAGGATGCACTTTCCCATCCTTTAAACATCTCTGAGAGATCACCCCCCCACGCAATGTCAGAGGCATCCACCTCCACAATAGACTGACCCTCCGAATCATGGCGGATTAAGAAGGACGCCTCTGCCCGCGGCGACCATTCAAAGCCAGGGAGAGAGGCCTTAGTGAGAGCTGTCAGAGGATTGACTAAGGCGCTGAAATTGCGAATAAAACGGCTGTAGAAATTTGCGAAGCCCAAAAAACATTGTAATTCTTTGAGTGATGAATGGCGTGGCCAGTCCAAGACTGCACTCACCTTGGCTGGATCCATGCAAAGATCACCCTTCGTCAACACAAAGCCCAGGAAAGACACGGTGTCAGTGTGAAACACACACTTCTCTGCCTTAACAAATAGTTGATGCTTAAGGAGACGTTGAAGCACCTCACGAACGTGCAGTTGGTGTTGCACCATATCGCGAGAAAAAATTAGGATGTCATCAAATACTGACACCCCAATTAAATCCTGCAGCACGTCGTTGACTGCCGGAGTATTAGCTAAACCAAAAGGCATGACTAAATACTCATAATGCCCATTAGGAGTATTAAATGCAGTCTTCCACTTGTCTCCCTCTCTAATCCTGACCAAATTGTATGCATTACGTAATTCAAGTTTAGAAAAGACCTGCGCCCCCTGTAAGCACTCAAAGGCGGTGTCCATGAGAGGTAAAGGGTATCGGTTCTTGATGGAAACGTCGTTCAATCCCCTATAATCTATTCACGGCCGCTGACCCGCATCCTTTTTAGCAACAAAAAAACAGCCAGAGCCTGCAGGGGATGTGGACAGTCGAATATGCCCTGCGGACAGTGCCTGTCGAATATAAGTGTTCATGGACACAGTCTCGGGACGAGAGAGAGAAAACATCCGCCCACGGGGTGGAGAGGTACCAGGTAGAAGATTAATGGGACAGTCGTAAGGTCTATGAGGCGGTGGTGCGTTAGCATGCGTCTTACTAAAAACGTCCGCCAGGTCAAAATAGACCGCAGGTACTCCTGCCAAATCGGGGTTGGGAGATAAGACGGAGTCTGCAACGTTCACCGTCATCCTGGAGAGAGACACAAGAGGGGGGGGGGGGCGGGTGAATTCTCGCCAGCGTCCCATGGAGAGTTCACCCGTAGCCCAATTAATACACAGCTTATGCACAGCAAGCCAGGGGTGACCTAGCACAATCGTGGAACAGGGAGACATAGCAAAAAAATTATAATAATTCCCACCCATTGCCCGCCACCTGCACCCGTAGCTGCTTGGTGCGCTGGGTAATGACTCCACAGCCCAGAGGTTGGCCATCCAAAGAGTGGACCGGGATAGGCACCTCTAGGTCTTCCAACAGGACCCCCCACTCAAGTGCTAACCGCTCATGGATTAAGTTGCCCGCCACCCCAGAATCCACCAAAGCCTTGTTAGTCACAATCACATCCCCCCACCCAATAGTAATGTTCAAAAAAGTGCGATTGTCATCAGTAACCGGGGAGGAATGCCCACCTGCCATAACTCCCCCTGAGTTTAGCGGGCCCCCCCGTTTCCCGAATATCCCCGACAACTGGAAAACCGATGCCCCGTGCGGCCGCAGCGGAAACAGCGCTTCTCTTCTATTTTTTGTGAAAAATTTTTTTTAAATTTTTTTTGACATGACATAAAATTAGACACACAAGCATTACAGTAAATATCCACAATAAATCACAGGATTATACATTCCAATATTTGATTCAATATAAATGTAGTTTATGAGATATATACATTATACTTGCAATACAATACAATACATACATATGCTCTTACTCGCTCTTCTTCCCCCCCCCCCCAGGACCCCCCTTGGATAATCCATCCATTATTTCGCTTCTAACCAAGGATTACAATTCATATGCTAACCTTTATTCTCTCCACCACTTCTAACCAGATTGCAATGCTGGCTTCATTGACACCTAAAATTCTTGCTGTAGATATCTCTAGATAAATCACATCGAGATAAGTAAGAGCCCATACCTTTAGGCACATTTTATCCGGTTGAATCCAGCGTGATGCTATCAGCTTTTTAGCATCCGTAAGACGGGACAAAATTAGTCTCTTTAGCTGTTTAGTAGCTGCTATTTGAGAAACATCATTCAACAACAATACAGAAGGCAGTACAGGTATGTTCAGAAATACAAATTCTGATAATTGCGTGGTTACTTCTTCCCAGAATATCTTAACAGGGGGGCATTCCCAGTACATATGTATAAATGTACCAATATCGCCCCTTGAACACAAGGAGCATAGAGAGTCTTGTTTAAGCCCCATTCGGTTCAATCTTATAGGAGTCAGGTAAGTCCTATGAATATAATTAAGATTAATCTGTTGATGATCCGGGTTGCGTGAGGCTAGTCGAACGTTTGCCCAGACTTCTTGCCAATCAAAATCCACTTCCAAGTCTGGTATATCCCTCCTCCAGACTGAGTCTAGGGGGAGGACTCCATAGGAAGAAGTAAGTAAGTGATGATAAAAGTCTGATACGAAGCCTCTCGATGTCTCCCTTTCTTAGAAGAATTTGTAATATCTGTGGTGCTCAAGTGGTATCTTTAATGGGACTCCATGAGCCTTAAAAGTTGCTAATAACTGTATATAGAAATAATAAGTGGAGTTGGTGAGGTTAAATTTGTTATACATTTCATGATAGCTACAGAAACCCTGTTCGTTGAAGATATCTCCCAATGTATGTATGCCTTGCTTTTCCCAATCGGGATATCTGATAGGTCGTTGTGCAATAAGGAGTCCATTGTTATTGAATAGGGGAGTATGGCTATGCCATTTATGTGGGTTAGTGCATTTTTTCTGTGTGTCACGCCATATCCGAATTACATGTGTAATAAGAGGACCAAATTTCAAGTCGCATTGCTTAATTGATAATTTGGTGTATACTATATCCTGCAGTCTATGTGGTGCCACTATGTTTTCTTCTAATGTCCTCCAGGATACAGATGCTTGAGAATCAAACCAGGTGATCAGTGGTCTTAAAGAGAACGCTTTAAAATAGTGGTAGAAGTCTGGAAATGCTAAACCTCCGTCTACTTTGTTTCTCTGTGTGGTGGATCTTTTTATTCGTTTTTGTTTATCCAAATAAATGTATACACGGTGGAGTGTAATTTTTTCCAGTAACCATCAGGGGGTGGTAATGGTAACATTGAACTAAATAAGTTGATTCTAGGTAAAACATCCATCTTAACTATTGATACTCGGGCCTGTACTGAGTTTTTAAGTTTTGACCACCTGTCAAAGTAATTTGTGATCCTATCTTGGAGTCTTGTATAATTATACTTCACCGTTTGGCATATAGTAGGGAATATTTCAACTCCAAGACATCTAAAGTGTTCTACCATTGGTATACTTCCTGGAAGGATTGTAGTCCTCGCAGAGACATTAAGTGGGAGGAAGGCCGATTTTTGCCAGTTTATCCTAAATCCCGATAAATCATCAATCAGCTTGAGAAGATGAGGCAGTGAGGTGGTAGGGTTTTGCATGAACAATATTACTTCGTCCGCATATGAACTAATATGATGCTGTGTGCCCTTAATTGAGATTGGCTCTATAGATTGGGATTGTCTTATATACTGTGCTAAAGGCTCTAAGGATAAAGCAAATAGTCCGGGACTAAGAGGGCAACCCTGTCTGGATGAGCGCGACACAGGAAAGAGTGAGGAGGTGATTTTACCTGTTATAATCATGGCCGATGGGTCTTTGTATAATACTTTTATCATATTAATGAATCCGTTTCCTAACCCCATATTTCCGAGTACTGCCCATAAATAAGACCATTCTAACCTATCAAAAGCTTTCATCGCATCCAAGGATAATACAGCTGTAGGTGGAATGGCATCCTTGCTGGTGTCTAATACATGTAGTAACCGTCTTATATTATCTGTGATCAGGCGGCCTTTTATAAAGCCAGTCTGATCAGGATGAACTAAAGATGTCATATGCTTTTGAAGTCTGATGGCTAGTACCTTAGCATACAGCTTGAGATCGGTTCCGAGGAGACTTAAGGGTCTATAACTACCACATTCGGTGGGTTCTTTGTCCTTTTTAAGGAGGACATTTATGAGTGCCATATTGACGTCCCTGGGGAAGTTCCCCTCTTTGATTGAGTATAAAATCATATCAAGTAATAGGGGTCCAATTACATCCCAACATGAGAGGTACAGTTATGGTGGTATACCATCCCAACCAGGAGCCTTACCAATTTGCATTTCAGATATAGCCTCCCTAAATTCCTCTAATGTAATAGGTGTATCTAACTGTTTAGCGTCTTCCATTGAGAGTTTAGGTAGGTTAATTTGTTTGAAATGTATCCAATTTATTTTGATCGAAAACCATTTCTGATTTATACAAGTTGGAGTAAAACTCTTTGAAAGTCTCGTTAATTTTTTTGGGGTCTGTAACAACAACTTGTTGGTCCTTAATAGTAGGGATATCTGCAAATTTTGCATTGGATCGTATCTTCATAGCTAGTAGGTGACTTGGATTAGAACCATGAAAGTAATAATGTTGTCTTGTGCTACATATTTGAAATTCAGATTGTTGTCTTAAAATGGAGTTAATCTCTTTTTTTAACACATTAATTTGAGACTCCAATTGAACAGAGTAGTTGTATTGTAAAGAGAGAATAACCACGAGTAAAGCGGTTCCAGCTCTACCAATTTTGAACAACGATTCTTGCGTAGGTTGGAGGAAAAGCCTGTTGTGTAATCCTTGATAAAACCCTTCACCGACATCCATAACATTCTGGGGTCCTGTACCGAATCCGCATTACTCCGCAGGAATTTAATAAGTTCAACTTTGAATTGTATAATGTATTCATTGTTTTTCAGCAGTGTCGAGTTAAATCGCCATCTTGGGGCTCGGGATGACAGTCTACCAAATGAACCTTTCAGGAGTAAGTAGCTGTGATCTGATAGTGCATTGGGCACCATTTCCATGTCATAATTATCAAATAGTCTTGGGGATGCAAAAACATAATCTATTCTGGAAAATGTCTTGTGTCTTGCAGAGCGAAAAGAGTACTCTCGGGCCGTTGGGTTGAGTAATCGCCATATGTCATTTACACCTGTATTCTTGGCCCAATCCTTTAGTGCATTATATGCATGTTTCTGATAATTGGAAATGATGGGATTAGATTTATCCATCACGGGATCCCAAATAGCATTAAAATCCGCGCCAATTATAAATGAATACTCAGGAAGGTTCAACATTGCTCTAGTGAGTGTAGCGTAGAAGTTGGTCTTGTAAAGATTTGGGGCATATGCCGCTACCAACGCAATTTTCCTGTTGCTGTATTTTATTTTAGCTATGGTTACTCGACCATCCACATCAGACCATACGTCCAACAATTCAATATTCAACTTCCGTTTTGCGACTATAGCAACCCCACGGGATCTCGTTCCAAAGGATGAGTAGCTAATGTTATGATATATTTTGTCCGCTAGTATTACATTGTCTTCCACTAATAAGTGCGTTTCGCTTAAAAAAGCCACATCAACCTGTTTGTTTTTCATCAGTGTAAGCACGCTTTTGCGTTTATGTTTGTTTAGTCCCCCAGTATTCCAAATCATTATATTCAAACTAGCCATAATCTAAACATGTTGTTGTATTCTTGTGTATAATTCGTATGAAGTACCAATTCACAATAGATATATATCCAATTATTGAGGTCCTGTTGAGAGCCGAGCATGAAAACAGACATATATAAATATAATCCCCTATTCCCCCCCCTCCCACCCTTACACGACCAGTCAGCCCAGAATGAGCCATTTATCCTTAACTTTCCTAAGCAAATTGCCATCTTAAACTCTTAATTCTACCTTAATAGAATGTCACCCGTGGCTTAGCCACTCTCCTGTTAAAATAATAAAATAAAAATAAAAAATATGCCTCAAATATCATAGTATATTCACTTAAACCTTATACTAACATGTATAAGTTAAAACACCCAAAGAATAAGAAAGGTGTATAGAACCAAATTATAGAAACCTCAAAAAATAGAGAACATTTGTTTAAATCTTAATCTAACTTTGCCAAACTTAAACACCTAAATGAAAAGGAAGGTTTTAAATACGTGTATACAGTTCGTCCCCCAAACAGGTGTGGGCAGTATTCCGTTGTAAAGGTTGTTGTTCTTCCAGATATGATTCTTGTGTATGGTCACAAATTGTTGTTTATGTTCCAGGGCTTTCTGCATGCCATAGGGTGATATTATTCCAGAATATTCCGATATGACACATAGCGTTGAAAAAGTCCAGAGTATTCCAAAATGTCAACTACATAGCATGACTTGCATAATGATAAAACCCATTAATCTAGCAAGCCCAAACGGCGAACCTTTACAATAATATAGTATCTAGCGTCACATATTAACCTAACTCTACATCAATGTCATCAAAGCTTGTTTGATGCCGCTTTTGGTGTCCAAGTTATAACGAAGTAATCAAAAAATAAAAAAGAGAATAAGACTTAGCTTCCCTCATGTACTCCTCAGCGTCTTCAGGCGAGGAAAGCTTTACCCTTATTCCATTTTTATCCATGATGGAAAGACTTGCAGGGTAGCGTAGTGTAGGTGGGAACCTCTTCTCAAAAAGACGAGACATCACTTTCTTGTAACTGGCTCGTAGGGATACAACCTCGCGGCAAAAATCTTCGTAGAAATACACTGGTTTCTCGTTGTATTGCAGATTTCCCCTCTTCTTTCGTGCCGCCCGGATAATCGTATCTCTTATTCCAGTTTGACGTAGGCTAGCAATAATCACTCTCGCTTTATTGTTGGTGTTGTCTCGGATGCCAATTCTGTAGCGCTGATCCACTATTGGTGGTGTAGAGAGGATATCTAATCCTACGATTTGAGCTAACACTGTCGCGAACGAGTCGTTTGTGCAGTCAACTGATTCATCCAGTCCCACTATACGGATATTAAATCTACGGGAATAACGTTCCATTTCGAATATCTTAGTTTCCCGTTGGCCTCATCCATCTTCACCATTAGTTCCACGATGCCGTCATTTAAAGCCTCTTCGCGGCCTAATGAATCTCCGTGTATGTTCAACCAAGCTGGCTTCAACTACATTAGTGCGTTCGGTTTGTACTGCAGCCGCTACTTTTAAATCCTCGATTTTGGATTCGATAGATTCTTTGATAGCGTCAACCTTAGTATCAACCTTATCAACCTTATCGGTTAAGATCTTTATTAGTTTAGCAAGAGACTCTATATCGGATGAGGTGGCTGGGACGATGGAAGAAGTAGCAATATCAGCTGTTTTTCTCTCAATCTCTCCTGCCAATTCCCGCACGGAGCTCGTATCCACTGGCGGATCCTCTGGAGTTAGTTTGGTTGCGCGTTTCTTTTCTTAATTCCTTGTTGTCATCTTGATTCTTTCAGTCGATATAGTTAGATGAAGATCTCAGTTAATATATACGTTGAGGTTTAAACACATTGGTGTTGTAAAAAGTGGTTTTTGAAGCAAAAATTCAAAAAAAACGGGTGAGGAGCTGTAACCAATGCGACCGTTACATGCTGGTGCTAAACCGGAAGTCACAGCGCTTCTCTTCAATGCTCCTCAGCCTCTCTGCCTCGGAGAGGCTGAGGGCACCCAGTTGCATCGGTTCGTCACTCAGGCTCTCTCTTATGTGCAAAGGTGGGGGGGGTTCGACACCGGAAGAGGGACGGAAGAGACCTTGAGATGAGGCTCCTCTCTCGCGCTCCCTATCCCGATGTCTATTATCGATCTTTATTGCGAGGTTGATGAGGAAGTCCAAGCGCTCGGGCAGCTCACGGGTGGACAGCTCATCCCGCATGAGCACTGAGAGCCCCTGTGCAAACAGTACGCAGCAAGGAATCTCCGGCCAGGCCGCCTCCCGAGCCACAATGCGAAAATCAATTGCATAATCCGCAACAGTGCGAATGCCCTGCCGGCAGGACAAGAGTCGACTGCCGGCCTCATAAATGGAAATCACCCAGGAGGTGTCAAATACATGACGCAACTCCCGGGTGAAGGCATCCAAACTGTTGCAGATCTGTGATGCATTCTCCCATTCGGCAGTAGCCCAGGAAAGGGCCCGGCCAGTGAGCAAGGTGATTATATAAGCTACCCGAGACACATGTGTGGGAAAAGTGCGGGGTTGTAGCTGAAAGATGAGAGAACACTGAGTGACAAACTCACGACATCCTTCTGAAGATCCTCCATACCGGTCCGGAGGTGGTAGCCTTGGCTCGCGGATCTCCTCTCTCCTGTCTGGAGATCCCAGCTCTCCTCCCCCGCTGACTGGCGGCGTTCCAGCTGCGACTCCCCTGGCTGCTCCCGACTCGGCAGCGGTGGACCGGACGCCGTTGACTGCCGCCAAGGCCAAATTTGCCCCTCCCGGGAGGATATGGCCAGGTCTCCTAGCCAACCCAGTTCCACGTTGACTGCCGACTGACAATCGAGCACAGCTCTCAGCTGTTCCCGCTGTGCGATCATTTTGTTTCTTATTTCCTCCATGGAGCTCATTATGGTTGAGGCTTCTGTTACGGTTGCGGTGCAGTTAAGCAATTGTGAGTCCAGTAGAGGAGAAAATAATACGAGTCAGAGAATGATTGCTCTTTCTTAGTGGTGCCTTTTAATGTAAGAACACAGAGCACAGAGAATCCAGGGAAAGACGCCGGGCGTCAACTTGAGAGCAAGGTCGATACATGAGAATAATCAAGAGCGAGAAGGTCAGCAATATCTCCAGCTCCTTCCACACGATACACAGTCTGAAGCCTCGACAGGAGCAGAGAGAAACAACAATGAATATATAGTCAAACCCCAAACATTCCAATGTGTCAATTAGTGACAGGTAAATGACAGCACAGTGACAGCAACCAGTGGTGACAGAACAAGTAGTGCCACATCAGGAATAGGGCATGACCAACAGTGAGTGCAGATACCAACCACCAGGGGAAATAACGCCAGCATGACAGTGGGGTTCCTAAGACCAGAACCCTGAACGTTACACATGGCCTGTTTCAGAACATCTCCCTCAACTTTGATACTTGTCATGTATCCCAGAGCTCCGCCATAAAAAACCTCTGAGTCATTTTTGATTCCTCCCTCTCATTTAATGCACATATAAAAAATGTCATCAAAACTGCCTTCTTCCATCTTCGTAATATCGAAAAAATTCGCCCCATTTTAACTCTGGCTGATGCTGAAACCCTAATTCATGCTTTTGTCTCATCACGTCTAGACCAGTGGTTCCCAAAGTCGGGGTCGCGACCCAAAGGTGGGCGAGATGATTTACATTTTTTTTTTTTTTTTTTTTTTTTTTTTGTCAGGCCACTGAACTTAGAAGCAGGCCAGGACAGTGTTTCTAGTTGTATTCAAAGATTCTATTCTATTGTATTCTAAAATGTGACTATATGGTTTTATATTAACTTAATAAATAAACAAAAACGAAAAATCTACTTATTTCAACAAACATTTCAAACTAAATAACAGATTATGCACATAAAACGCTGAAAACAACCGAAGCAACAATAGTATTTTAATGAGGCTATTATTATTATTATTATTATTTTGCAACAAGTTAGCCCTCTCATAAATCGCACATATAAATGAATAACTAACTTGAACTAACTTAATAGGATTGAAGTGATATTTGGCTTAAAAAATCAGTCGCATGGCAAAAAAAAAAAAAGCCTGACAATGTGCATTGGGCCGCGGCTCTCTGACGCCTTATTTTCTGGGTCCTGGCCTGAAAAGTTTGGGAACCCCTGGTCTAGACTACTGTAATGCACTTTTTTCAGGCCTACCTAATTCAAGCATCAAAAATCTTCAACTCGTGCAAAATGCGGCTGCACGGATACTAACTAAAACTAAAAAATTTGATCACATCAGACCAGTTTTGTCCAACATACACTGGCTTCCTATTCAAGCCTGATCTGACTTTAAAGTGCTACTCCTCACCTACAAAATTTTAAATGGGCTTGCACCGCTCTATCTATCCAATCTCATCTCTCGATACTCGCCTGCTCGTGCTCTGCGCTCACAAAATGTGGGGCTTCTATCGATTCCTATGGTTAAAAAGAAATCCGCCGGCCACAGAGCCTTTGTCTACTGCGCTCCCTACCTGTGGAACAAATTACCTGCCGTCGTCAGGGGCGCCTGCTCTGTCGAAGCTTTTAAATCCCTGCTTAAGACCCATCTTTTCTCTCTCTCCTTCAACCTACCCTGATCTCACCTGGTCGGGGACTGACCCTTAGATTAATCTGTCTAGTTTAGTTAGGATGTCTATTTGCTCCCTTGTCTGCTTTTCTGCAGACATAGGAGAACCTTTTAACCTCTGTCTCTGTCTCAACCGGTCCCATGGAACAGCTTCATACCGTCTTCTGTCTGGCCTGCAGTGCTGAACCTTCTGAGTGACTTCTCCTGCCCCCATCTCATCCTGTATCCATACGCTTGCAGTAGTTCTATCTATTACTCTATTTCACAATTTTCTTATATACTATGATTCCACTGTCACCATGTATGCATATGCTCACTACATGTATTTATTGCTCCATCTCCGCCCACTACAAACATGGGAACTCTCTAACCCCCTCCTATTGCTAGGTTTTAGTGGGTTTTTCCTTACCTTCACGTGGGGTATGTCTGGGAGTGTTGCATTTATTTATTTAAAAATGTTTGGACCTTATGGTGTTCTTGTTTTGTTCTTGACTTATTGTGATGTTTCTTCTTGACTTGTTTAAAGAAGAAGTGTACGGCCCATGGGGACATTAACTTGTGTTGTTGGGCATTACAAATAAATTTGATTTGATTTGATTTGACTTGATTTGATTTGTAATATATTATGGTCTATCTGGAACCCCCTACGGCCTGAGCCGGCGAGCATGCAGACTCCTGATGAGAATCGGCTGAGTAGGGGGGAAGGGGGGGGGGGGGGTGGCATTTTGGGTAAAATAAATGTTTGAGCCGCTGAAGCTGCTCTTTGCATTCTTCATTTCCATCGTTTGACTTTCATCTCTCTCTCTCTCTCTCTCTCTCTCTCTCTCTCTCTCTCTCTCTCTCTCTCTCTCTCTCTCTCTCTCTCTCTCTCGTTCCCTCCCCCCTCCCAGCCAGATAGCGAGCCGTCTTGGCTATAGCTGAACCTGATTGTTACTCACTGAGCACTGTGCTGTGGGACAGACCGACGGCCCACACCCCCGCGAGGAGGCCGACAGAGATGGAAGCACAGTCTCGGCTTTTACAGCTCACACCCTGTGTGCTCGACGCACGAGGTAGCCTCTCTCATGCTATACTCTAACAGTCAGAGGCCAGCCTGCAGACCCTCTATTTTCCTGGCCCTCTCACGTGAGAGTAGAAGCTGCAAGCCGGCCCCCACCCATACCCTTGGGGTGAGGCTAAGCCTAGGCATCTCCCCAGGTCGGAGCTACAGTGCCCCCCCCGCTACAGGTGTGAGAGCATCTGATAAGGGAGGAAGGGGAGCATGAGGAGTGGCACCAGTGGGTGTATGGATGCAGGGGTATAGAGATGTAGGGGTATAGAGATGTATGGATGTAGGGGTGTAGGGGTGGAGGGATGTAAAACTCCCACCGCAATCCAGGATCTATCCCCTGCCAAATGTGAGGAATTTCTGTCCTTTTCTCTGAGAAAGTAAATAAGAAAGCAGAAATATCCCACCCCCCACCCAGGACCTGGCCACCATGCTGGGATGTGCACCCAATCTCCCCAATTCCGACCCCATCCCAAGGTCCTCCCTCTCCAAGTTGGCCTTCTCACTGAAGCCTCCGTCATCCCCCTTGGACCCTGTCCCCGCCCACCTCCTCACTGAAGCCTGCGTCATCCCCCTTGGACCCTGTCCCCGCTCCCCTCCTCTCGCAGGTGTTCCACACAGTCGGTCCACACATCCTCTCGATCATCAACAGCTCACTGGCTACTGCTACGGTTCCATCAACCTTTAAACATGCAGTAGTTCAGCCCCTCCTTAAAAAAACAGCTTAGACCCCACCCTCCTCAGCAACTACAGACCAAGATCCAAACTACAATTCCTGTCCAAACTACTGGAAAAGGCTGTCCTCAGTCAATTACTCCCCTACCTCCACCGTTACAACATTCTGGAGAAACTCCAGTCCGGTTTCCGGGCTGGTCACAACACTGAGTCCGGCCTCGTAAAGGTACTGAACAACCTACTCATCATTGTAACTGAGGGGTACAATTCCCTGACTGTATTGATAAGTATGGTATTATTAAACCACTACTGTCTATGTACTTTGAATACTGGCCACACAGTACATGATATAGATATGATGAACACTTTCCCACCTGATGAAACGAAGTCCACACAAATGTATAAATCGAATATTTTATATAGCAAAGGGTATATACAACGTTCACTTAATGACATTTATGATTTGAAATGCACTTGTAAGGCAAATGAGTATTCGTAGGTAAATCAACATTGAATGTCCAATCTCTGGTTACGCAGGGAGCAAGTATACAACCTGGTTCTTTAGGGAACTATAGCGATGGTACTTAAATGATTATAGCTGGATACACTAAAGGGGGGGGTCCCGCTGGTTGTAAGTCAGTAGGGGGGGGGTTAGGAGAGCCGCTGGCGGTATCCCATCTGGCCGACGATTTCTTGGGAGAATTCAGAGTGCTGAACACGGTGCCCACAGAACCTCGGTCCGCAGATGAATACAGCTGGTGGACGGTAGCTGCCGGTCCACAACGAAGAGACGTGAGGCGACCTCACTCGGGGTAGAGCGCCGTCTCACCTGGACTCCTCTCGGGGGGTAGTTCCAACACTCAGCAGTGTTGGCTGTTATCCATGGCATAATCAAAGCACCCAAAGCATGTAGATAATCCAAGCCGTGGAAGGCTCGCCGTCGTCCGGGTGAAGTAATCCAATGTACAGGTCCACTCGTCCTGGCCCGGAGCTCCTCGGATGCAAGCACCACACGTGGTCTGCCCAGCCTGGTTAAGACTCCAGATAACGTCAGGAACGATGGGGGTACTGCTCACTTTATAACTCTAACCGAACGATGCACCATACTTAATAGACTATTATTAACTTAATAGAAATACGTCCCACTCGACGGTATAGTGCCAAACTATGACAATTCAACTATTAATCCACACGATGTCTCAATGCCTATTCTGAGGCCAAGTAGGCCATACTGCACCACACGTGCGTCGTGGGTGAGGCTTCACGTCTGTTACTAGGTTGGAGGGTAAAGGACTAATGGACTAAAAGAAAGTTCTACTTTACTTGCGCCATATATATATGCGCTGTGAACAAATAGTACCATTCGTATTTCGCCAGACGTATTCCTACGCGGAACCGGGCTTGTAACGACATGTTCGTCGGCACGATTGAACTTGAACCAAGGGGCTTGGCTGCTGGTGCCAGGTTCTCGTCCAATGGTAGAATGAAACTATTATGGGCTGTTAGTAGACTAAAGGGATATTCAGTGTATATGTACAAGGAATATACAGGGGATATCAAACGATATACAAATACTATTAAATATATATCCATAAATAAATATATATATTCGGTTTAATCTGATCCTTCACAACAGCCGCCCCCTAATTAGTCCCACCTAATTAGCTAAGCAGAGACAGATTAACCGCACTGTCTACCACTCAAGGTCCGCTGTAAGGGTCAGTCAACTCACAAAGTCATGGGGTCATGGTCGTCGATCGATAGTGTCTGGGAGTCTGGGCAGTTCTATTAGCCTCGCCACGGGTCGTGTGTAAGTTCGCCCTTGGACGAGTACTTCAGCTGCTCGGACCTTGCCATCGGCACCGGTGATCACTTTGCTTACGCGGCCAGCCGGCCACATAGCTCTGGGTAGTGACTGGTCGATAATCATGACGACTGTTCCTTCTGTCAAATTGTCTCTCTCTTTTACCCACTTCTGGCGGGTCTGTAGAGACGGTAGGTAGTGGAGTAGAAAGCTGTTCCAAAACTTGTCAGCTAGTACTTGACTGTACCTCCACATTCTTCGGCCGTTCGCTTCTTCAGGCCTGTACATTGTCTGGGGTAGCGCGGGGTCCAGCCGCCCCATTAAGAGTGTGTTGGGGGTGACTGGGTCGACATCTGCTACATCACTGGAGACGTAGCCGAGGGGCTTGGAGTTCAATACTCCCTCGATCTCCGTGAGGACTGTCATTAGGACTTCTTCCGCCACAGTCTGGGCCCCAAGCACGGCGTACAGGGCTGTCTTTATAGAACGTACTTCTCGTTCCCAGGTTCCACCGAAGTGGGGTGCGTTCGGGGGATTAAACTGGAAGTCAATCTGGGATGGAGCGAGGTGGGTCTTAAGTTCTGGGCCCATAGCTTGGAAGCTCTCTCTCAGCTCTCTTTCTCCGCCTTTGAAGTTTGTCCCGTGATCAGACAACAATGTAGACGGTTTTCCTTTCCGCGATGTGAATCTTCGGAAGGCCATAAGGAATGAGTCTGTGCTCATGGTTGGAATGAGTTCGATATGTATCGCTCTGGTGGTCATGCATTTGAATACAATACCCCACCGCTTCTCGGTTCCTCTTCCTTTCTTTATATACAACGGGCCAAAACAGTCCATGCCTGTGGAGTGGAATGGCTTGTCGCCGAGTCGGAGGCGACAGGGAGGTAGGTCAGCCATCCGGGGTATGCTGGGCTGCGCGCGCCACTTTCAGCAGTCTAGACAGGTTCGCTGGAAGTGTCGCACTGCTTCTCTTCCTTGAAGTATCCAATAGTGACGTCTGATCTCCGCGAAGACTCTCTCTGCTCCTGCGTGGTGTACATCCTCGTCGTATTTCTTTATGATCAGCTCTGTGACCTTGTGTCGGCTGTTCAAGACTATCGGGTACTTAATGTCATCCGGTAGATCGGGGCTCTCCGCAGACGACCACCCACTCTGATGAGATTATGGGCGTCGCTCTCGGGTGCCAGGTGGAGCAGTCTGCTGTCTGATGGGACGGGCTTTCCTCCCTGTAGACAGTCTAGCTCATCGGGGAACGAGTCTCTCTGGGCTCGTTGTAGTAGAAGAAGTTCTGCTTCTTCGTAGTCAGCTGCTGAAATGTCGGCAGTGGACTGAATCTCTGGGTGGTGCCACAGGAATGTCTTTAGCTGCGCACTCTGTAGGGTAATGCAATCATCTATGTTGGGGTCTGTGGAGGCGACTGTGCTCAGTCCACAGAACATAGGTTTCTTGTTCTCAGCCTCCTCTTTACTTGCTTCCCGTGGGGTGGGCGTAGGCCACTCTTCTTCCGGGAGCTTGAGGAATTCTGGTCCGTCACTGTAGATGTTGCGACGGGTGAGGTCATCCAGGGACATTCCCCGGGTGATGACGTCAGCTGGGTTGTGTTTAGTGTCCACATACCGCCAGCTCGCTGCTTCTGTTAACTCTTGAATCTCGGTGACTCTGACTCCCATGAAGACTTTGTATCTGCATGAATCCGACTTGATCCATGTGAGTACTGTCGTGGAATCTGACCATAAGATTGTTCTGTGCACCGGAATGGTGAGTTCACGTTGGATTAACGTGGCTAGATGCGCTCCTGCTAGGGCTGCGCAGAGCTCTAGACGCGGGATAGATTGTTGCTTTCGTGGGGCTATTCTTGAGCGAGCCAGGATGAAAGCAGTGTGTATCTCTCCTCCCTTCTCTTGGGCACGCAAGTAGGCCACCGATCCATAGGCTACTTCGGAGGCGTCACTGAAGACGTGTAGATCCATCTTGCATGTCTCTGGCCTCACTGTGGGTGGGAAGTAGCTACGGCGTATATTGACGCCTGGGAGTGAGCGGAGCTCCGTCTCCCACTCTCTCCATGTGGAGGCAAGGTGTGCGGGTATTGGGTCGTCCCAGCCCTGGTCCTTGTCCCATAGTGCTCGTACAATCATCTTTGCCCTGGTGGTGTAAGGTAGAATACATCCCAACGGGTCATATTGTCTGGCGAGTGTTCTGTACACACTCCGTCTGGTGGTCGGTATCGCCGTCGACCTTCCCTGCTCCGTGGTCAGGGGTTTGTGTCTATAGTGGAGCGAGTCTGTTTTGAAGCGCCAGACTAGTCCTAGTGTCATTTCTTGGGCTTCTCCTGGGATGGTCGCCATCCAGGTCTCGCTGCTGGCAGCCTTGTCCGCGGGGGAGAGGCTGCGCAATACGTGCGGGTCGCTGCTGGCCCACTGCCTGAGATCAAAGCCGCCTTTGATCAGGGAGGCGCGTAGCTTGATTAGGAGAGCCTCGGCTTCTTCTTGAGTCGAAACGCTTTGTAAACAGTTGTCCACGTAGAAACTGTTCTTCACACTGTGTCGGACCTCTTCATCTGCTGCTGGGTCCTCTGCGACGTGTTTCTGTAGTGCAAATGTAGCACAGCACGGGCTGCATGTGGTTCCGAAGGGGAGGACTTCCCACTGGTAGATGGTTGGGTGCTCATCTCCGATCCTCTCTCTCCATAGGAACCGCAGCAGGGGCTTGTCCTCCTCCACTAGTCTCACCTGCAGGAACATCCCTTTGATATCCCCGCTGATAGCCACCTTGTCCTGGCGGAAGCGTAGTAGCACGCCTAGTAGAGAGGGGCCGAGTGTGGGGCCGGGCAAGAGCTCTTTATTCAGATTTTGGGATCCGATCTGGTAGCTGCAGTTAAACACAATGCGATCCTTGCCGTTGTGGTGGACCTTGTGGTGCGGCACGTACCATGATTCGGTCGTCTGATCGGCCTCTTTAATGTCAATCTTTGTCACGTGTCCCGCTGTGATTAGCTTCTCAATCTCAGCGCGGTACACACTCTCTTGAGCGGGGTCTTTGGCTAGGCGCTGCTCTGTGTTCAATAGATACCGCTCCGTGGCGTCTTTCTTTGCGTGAAAGGTGGGCATTCCCTCTCGCCTCAGGAGTGGAGTTGCGTATCTCATCACTCCGCCGACTGTGACTCTCTTTGTCCCTTGCTCGAGTAGGTTGATGGCGTAAATGTCTTCTTTAGAACGAATGTCTTTCTTTTCGTTCTTAAAGGGCATTGTCTCTAGTGTCCATAGCCTCTCGACATGCTGCAGGAGAGTGGTGTCTTCTTCTGTCGTTCTGGAGTGGAAGCAGCTAGTGGCTGCTGTTCGGTTGAGAGATTTAGCGAGGGGGCCTTGTAGTGTCCACCCTAGGCGGGTCTCGACTGCTGCAGGACAGCCTCTGGGTCCTGTATGGACCCGGTCAATCGGGACGATGAGGTCTGCATGGTCGGAGCCTATCAGCAGGGTCGGGGTGGCGCCGTCTATGAGCGGGATAGGTAGTTGACGCAGGTGCACATATTTATCCATCAGCTTGGCGATGGGGTAGGTGTACTGCGATAGTCCTATTTCTTGGCTGGTGAAAGCATTTGTAATCCTATACCGTCGCTCTGGCTGCCCGCTTGCTGCGATAGTGAAGGAGACATTCTCGCCCTTTATCGTCTTTAGATCTCTTCTTATTGTCCGAATCGTCATTTGGTTCTCGCTCCCCCGCAGTCCCAGCTGGGCCGCAGCGGACGCAAGCAGAAGGGTCTTCTCTGACCCGTCATCAAGGACGGCGTAAGTGTCCATGACTTTATCTTGGTAGCTCAATGTCACACGGACTACCTTTAAGAGCACTTGGGCGCCGCTGCTGCTGGCGGGGTCAATGTACATGACACTTGCCTTGGTGCTGCTCGATGGTGCAGGTGCAGGCCTTCTTCTGTTACTGTCGTGTAGTACATCTAGATGGGCTCCGTCACACCGACTGCACCTTTTCTTTAGGCGGCATTCGGCTGCCATGTGACTGCGCGCACATCGGTAACAGCGCCTGTTGGACTTTATCCATTGACTCACTTCCTCTGCATTCATCTTTGTGAACAGGTCACATTGTGACAGCCAGTGTTCCTTCTCACAGTAGGGGCACACCATCTTCCACTTCTCTTTTATCGAGGGGGTACTGTGGCTCTTACTGCTCGTTACTGACTCTGATTGGTGCATGACAGTCACCGATCTTCTTCCATCGTTTATTCTCCTGGGTCCCTCTCTGGAGCTTGGCGTGCTCCGCACGAACGTATCCAGTCGTAAGCTGCTGACTTCTCTCGCCAGGAAGTCGGCTAGATCGAGGAGGGATGGTTCGGGACCGTTAGGATCACGGTGGTCTCTCTGCCGCCTAAAACTCTCTTGTCTGGCGGGTGGCAGCTTCTCTAAAATCCTCTCGACGTTAGAGTTGGCGTATAGCTCGTGCATACCCTTTTCTCGTTGCGCTCCCAGCATCCCTACCAGGGACTGCATTTTTATAGACAGGTCGTCTAATGAGCGATTGTCTGTTGCTGGGGGTAGGCGATCAATATGCCTTATCTCTTGGATTACGTAATCCCATATACGTCCATATCTCTGGTCCAGCGCTGCTAGAGCCGCGGTGTATGGGGTCGTAGAGGTGGCATAGGCTAGCGCTATATTGTGCGCTCGCGGTACTTTCAGGTGCTTCAGTAATATTGCATACTTGTGACGTTCATCAACGACGTCCACCATCATTGTCTCTAAGCACATCCGGAGCTCCGTGTACTGTGCTCGATTCTCATAGGTGAAGTCTGGAAACGTCGGCGTGGCAATGTATGACGCCGTGGATGGCTGATACATCGGCGAGCGTTGGGGGAGAGACCTCCTAGGCGAGTCTCCTCTTGCGCCTCTCTGTGGGCTGGTACCGGCAGGGTACCATGGCCCGCTGGTCCAGGTGCTATTCCTCGGGGCTGGTCGTGCGTCGTGCTCACCCGTGAATAGAGTTGGGGGTCTGTAGCGCAGCGCCGCGGGGGTATAGCCTGGGCTGTACTGGACCTCCTGGTCCGGTGGAGTACTGTGCTGTCGTCGGGCTTGGTTCTCCTCCTCTCCCTCTTCTTCTTCTATCAGGTCCTCTAGATCCTGTAGTCGTTTATTTAGCTTCTCCGCAGTATATGCCGCTCCTTCCTTGTAGCTGGGTCTCGCTTGGACCGGTCTGGGAAGGGGGTCTGCGGGGGGTATAGGCTTGGTCTGTTGGTCAAGTTCAGGGTCGCTTGCTCGGTTAGGAGACGCTGCCCTTGACTGTTGTCTCGACGAGTTCCTTGAACCCCTGGCGGAGGGAGAGGGTGTTGCCTTGAGGATCAGCTGCTCCATTAGTTGCGCTTGTAACTTGTCGCGCTCGGCTTCGCGCTTGGTGAGATCTGCTTCTCTTTGCGCTGGGCGTCGGCCCGGTCTCTTGCCATATTCTCTTCCGTCTGAAGGCGTCTCATCTCCAGGCGTATGCGCTCTTCTTCGCTCCGTTGCTGCGCTTGGAGTTGTTCGCGCTCGATAAGCATCTGTGCTTGGAGTCGATCGCGTTCACCCTGAAGTCGATCGCGTTCACCCTGAAGTCGATCGCGTTCGGTAGAGGCTGTCAGGCTGACGAGGAACGCCTGTGATAGCATCCTCTCCGCTTCGCTGGGGGAAGACGGTTGTAGAGGTGAGCCGCTCCTGACGGTACTCGTTGGGGAGTCCCGGAGCTCTATTTCCTTGGCGCTCTCCTCCTCTTCTTCCGTGCAGAGTTCTCTCTCTGTAGGGTTGTCTTCCTCCCGGGGCTGGTCGGGGACTACTTCTTCGGTATTGGCGGGGGGTAAAGGCATGTCAGCTCCCTCCTGGTCCCCACCGTGAGCTTGGTCAGTTACATTAGAACCCACTAGGGCCTCTGTGGTTGGGGAAACCTGGTCGTTAAGGTCAGACATAATTTTACTTTCTACTTTTACCGCGTTTACCGTTTGTCGAAGGCTAGGTAGTTGACTGACAGCGTAATCCTCTAAGTACTGAGGTGGCTGTCGTCTGCGCTGCGGGCGTTCTACGTTAGGAGGACCGTTTCGTGGAGTGTTCATCATAGGCCATTTCAATATTAATAACACTATATTAATATTACACTAGTTACCCTCCGGCTCGAAGGACCAATTGTAACTGAGGGGTACAATTCCCTGACTGTATTGATAAGTATGGTATTATTAAACCACTACTGTCTATGTACTTTGAATACTGGCCACACAGTACATGATATAGATATGATGAACACTTTCCCACCTGATGAAACGAAGTCCACACAAATGTATAAATCGAATATTTTATATAGCAAAGGGTATATACAACGTTCACTTAATGACATTTATGATTTGAAATGCACTTGTAAGGCAAATTAGTATTCGTAGGTAAATAAACATTGAATGTCCAATCTCTGGTTACGCAGGGAGCAAGTATACAACCTGGTTCTTTAGGGAACTATAGCGATGGTACTTAAATGATTATAGCTGGATACACTAAAGGGGGGGTCCCGCTGGTTGTAAGTCAGTAGGGGGGGGGTTAGGAGAGCCGCTGGCGGTATCCCATCTGGCCGACGATTTCTTGGGAGAATTCAGAGTGCTGAACACGGTGCCCACAGAACCTCGGTCCGCAGATAAATACAGCTGGGCCCTCTGGTGGACGGTAGCTGCCGGTCCACAACGAAGAGACGTGAGGCGACCTCACTCGGGGTAGAGCGCCGTCTCACCTGGACTCCTCTCGGGGGGTAGTTCCAACACTCAGCAGTGTTGGCTGTTATCCATGGCATAATCAAAGCACCCAAAGCATGTAGATAATCCAAGCCGTGGAAGGCTTGCCGTCGTCCGGGTGAAGTAATCCAATGTACAGGTCCACTCGTCCTGGCCCGGAGCTCCTCGGATGCAAGCACCACACGTGGTCTGCCCAGCCTGGTTAAGACTCCAGATAACGTCAGGAACGATGGGGGTACTGCTCACTTTATAACTCTAACCGAACGATGCACCATACTTAATAGACTATTATTAACTTAATAGAAATACGTCCCACTCGACGGTATAGTGCCAAACTATGACAATTCAACTATTAATCCACACGATGTCTCAATGCCTATTCTGAGGCCAAGTAGGCCATACTGCACCACACGTGCGTCGTGGGTGAGGCTTCACGTCTGTTACTAGGTTGGAGGGTAAAGGACTAATGGACTAAAAGAAAGTTCTACTTTACTTGCGCCATATATATATGCGCTGTGAACAAATAGTACCATTCGTATTTCGCCAGACGTATTCCTACGCGGAACCGGGCTTGTAACGACATGTTCGTCGGCACGATTGAACTTGAACCAAGGGGCTTGGCTGCTGGCGCCAGGTTCTCGTCCAATGGTAGAATGAAACTATTATGGGCTGTTAGTAGACTAAAGGGATATTCAGTGTATATGTACAAGGAATATACAGGGGATATCAAACGATATACAAATACTATTAAATATATATCCATAAATAAATATATATATTCGGTTTAATCTGATCCTTCACAACAATCATCACTGAGTCCGCCCTCGTTAATATACTGAACGACCTACTCCTCATCACCAGCTGTGAGGGGAGGGTGCGCTACCTTTAAAACACAGGACAAAATGAAAGCAACACAATAATAGTTTTATGTTGATTGTCTTGTTTCCATTATCGTGGGAAGGGCCAAAATCGTAATAACAATTTTAATTCGATGAATCGCGCAGCCCTAGTACGCAATTAGGTATTCATCATGTAGCACTTTAGAGAAGTGGGGCGGTCACAAGCTAGGCCTCCACTGCTGCACTTATATATAAGAAGATTCCTTTTTGCCCTGGTACTAATACACAGGATTATGGGATACGGTCCGCTCTACAGGTTTTACATCCGGAAACAGGACTGATACAGTTATGGCATTCCCAGAGCTCACTAGCTCACTTTCAGTGTGCGTAGGTCCTCCATTAATAACTAATAGACGGTACATTAAGAGGGGAATGGTGAGTGTGTCTCGAGGGCTTGCATCAGCCTGGAGTACACGTCTGTGTGCTGGATGAGGGGGAGGGGGACGACGACATCTCCCTCCATTAGACACCATACAGGATAATGCTCTGCTGAATGTAGACATACAGGGGGCTCCACATGCATTCTGGAACACAGGCATGGAGCTAATAGGCCCAAAAGAATGTAATGCATGTATCAAACCTTCATTTAAAATACAGAGTATACAGATAAATAAGACAAAATTAAAAGCACTAACGTAACAAGATAAAAACAAAACTAAAAATTATTTAATGAAAACGATTATTAACTGGAGGGCGGGGCCGGTGTCATGGAGTGAGGTCGCACTTTGCAACTGCTCCCCTAACTTTTACAAGCTAACACTTGTAATGCCCTCACTTGTCTTTTTTTTCTTTTAATTGATGATTTCGACAGTATAATATTTTTGTGACAAACATGGCAAGCAAACAGACAGATAGGCACGGTGCTGCGTCCTCGGTAGCCGACACGGTACAACCTCAACCGCCAAGCACACTGGAAACCACGATGAGTGGTCCTAGCCTAGCTTCTATCAAGTTACTGTATTCCTCACGGAGCTCTTCGAGACGCACTTTGAGACTTACCGCCTAGCAGTAACAGCTGAGATAAGAGCGGCCATTCAACCCTTGGATGGGAAAGTGGAAATGCTCCACACGAAAAGCATAGACAATACCAAAGAGATTATCTCGCTCACGAGAGAGGCTATGCATTTGCAACGCGTCGAGCAGGACCTAGCTACCAAGCTAGCCGAGCTAGCTAAAATTCAAGCTAGGCTTGTACGGAATAACATAAGAATTGTCGGTATACCAGAGGACACTGAAGGAACGCATCCATCAAGCTTTGTTCCTGCTATGCTGCAAGAAATCCTGGGTAAATAACTGTTGGCTAGCCCTCCGGAATGTGACAAAGCCCACCGAGCTAATATGGCTAAACCACAAAAAGGACATAAGCCAAGAGCTATAATTATACAGATCCATATATTACAACTAAAGGAACTAATCATCCGGGAGGCCCGGGCCAAAAAAGGCAAGTTGTTTTAAAAAGGCCAATCCATCACTATATACGAAGACTATCCTCCAGAGATCGTGGCCCAACGTACAGCAGCCAAAAAACTGATAGCTATGAGATGGAAACAAGCCCAAAACGTATACTTAATAATCAATTGGGCTTTAACATTCTTAGATGTAATTTATTTGGAGATCTCCACGGCTCGGGTAATTGGAGTTAAAGAATCCAACATTAGTTTGTGGGCGTCGGCAGTTGAGAGTAAAATCCATGATCTAGCAGCAAAGTGGGGTCAGGATGTTGGTCCTGAGGGGTCCCGGGGTCCTGGGGTGGGCGGGCGGGTGTGGGGGAAGAAATGCCTTTTCTTTGGCAATATAATAACACTTTTATATTCTGTTTTAATTATTTTAATTATTTCTAATCTATCTCTGTATGGGATGGGATGGTTTGGGCCCTTGGTGTTGTGGGTTTGGTGGTTTGCGGTCTCGGGGCTGGTGGTGGGAGCCCCTGGTTCGGGGTCTCGGGGGGTCGGAGTATTAAAGAGGCATGATGCTCTGACTCACTGGGGCGCTGGACCCGGGGTCCTCATAGGGTGCGGACCATAGGAGTCGGGACGCGGGTGGATGGGTGCTCGGGATATTTCACTGTTTGTGTTTTGTATTATTTATACTGCTTTACTGATTCATTTGATTTAATTTAATTGTCTTGTCAATTTTGTTATTATTATTGTTGAAGTAATGTCCTGTGATGTCTTGTGTATTATTATCATTGCTGTATTCTGTCTCTTGTTATATGTGGAAAGGAAACAAATAAAAATAAAAATTGTATCACCAAAAAAATATAATGAACTGCTAAAACAGTTAATACAGACTGATATACAGTGGCTAGTGACCTTTGAACTGTGCAGTGGTTGGAAGAGTATTGATCAATAAAGTGTGTTGAAGGATGTTCCAGGAGCAGAAGAGGCAGACCTTCCAGGCTCAGAACAAGATGGAGGCACCGTAAGCACAAGCCAGTCATGTGCGTGAGTCATCACTTTGTGATGTAAGGTAGTAGTTTACTTATAAGGGTTTTAGATACCAATGTTTATTGTGCCTCTGCAAGAGAAGACCAACCAACCTTATCATACAGGAGACATGGTGAGTATCATACATGTAAGGCAGAGACGATATGCCATTTGAAAAAAAATAAAATTGTTAGTTTGTGTGTGTGTGGGGGGGGGGGGGGGGGGTCACGTTCACTCACTGTAGTTTGTGCGATACTGTAGTTGGCCCAGACACACACACACACAAACATGAACTAACGTTAAATCAAAAAAAATAATTTTTAACTCATTGGACGCCAGAGGTCGCTGTGGGCATATGGCACTCTCATTTAAATATGCACACACGTGCATATGTACTTGTCACATGCACACACACACAGACATAGGCAGTATAGGCAAATGCTAAGGGTGCCACCACCCAGGGGGGGGGCAACAAATTATTATTATTATAATTTTATTTTTGTATAATCTTTTTTTTTTTATGGAACCGAACAGCCTTCGCGTAATATACTGTACCATTATCTCCAGAATTTCATTGGCTACAAAAACAGTCAATCACTTGTCGGTCCGAAACCGACGCTTATTGGTTGTTCGCTGTTCGGCCTTGTAAACCGAGACTGGAAGCATGTAATAGGTTGAGTAGGGTGTCAATCGAACTGCGGCCATTTTAGCTTTCCAACGATGTGTCAAAAATACAGCGTTAGTAAAGAGACTCATTTTGGCGGGTCTTACGGCTGCCAAAAAAATTATAGCGTCAAGCTGGATTCAACTGGATAAAATGTGCCGGAAGGTTTGGGTTCTTATCTATCTCGATGTGATTTATCTAGAGATATCCACTGCACAAATTTTAGGTGTTAATGAAGCCAGCATAGCAGTCTGGGTAGCTATGGTGGAGAAGATAAAGGAACGCATATAAATTTGTAATTTTCTGAGGTTAAATGAAGTAGTGGATGTATAGTCCAAGTAGGGGTGGGGGGAAGGGGAAGGGAAGAGCGAGCAAGAGCCCATGTATTGTATTTATTACTATAAATACAATTATTTGATTATTATTTAGTATTTATTATTGTAGTGTCTTTTAATTTACATTCATTCTGATTTAATTACTGGACTGTCATTATTGTTATTATTATTTCTGTTATTGTCCTGTGATTTATCATTTATTATTGATTATTATTGTTACTGTATTGTTTGTCTTGTTTCATGTTAAAAAAAGGGAAAATAAAAAACATTTGTTCAAAAAAAATAAAAATACAGCGTTAGGCACAGACGAGGGCGAAGTGATGGACGGACCATATAAGGGCTTTCGAACATTAACAGGATATTCTACAGTAATATCAACATGTCGAAAAGACTAAAACAGTCCGGTGCTCAGCGAAGAAAAAGAAGCGGATGAACAACACAAAAAGGGTAGAGGTACAGTAACGTTAATGTGATGAAATTAATTGTTGACTAGTGGAATAGAGTGTAATGTTAACTTATAGCTTACTTTTGGATGACAGTAACGTTAGCTAAAATACAGACTAGTGGCTATACTGCATGCATAACAGTAGCCTACATAAAAGAAGTAAGCTACATAACAACTAATAAAAATAAGAAAACTAGTACCATTCATCATCAGGGAAATTAGTTATATTCAGCAGGTGTTTCAGTCCTGTGTCATACTGTAGGCTAAATTTTTATTGACATCCGTTTACCCTGTAATAAAAAAAATGCTATTCCTTTTCATCTCCTTTATAATTAATTGTTGTAGTAAGCCTTTGGTTTGTTGTGTTACCGTTCATAGTCTCTAAAGTGAGTTTATATGTATATAGTTACATCAGTGTTTTAAAGTGCATATCATTAATGTTAATGCCAAATAAATGTCCCATTATGCTATATTAGTATTGCACTGCAGGTTACTGCTTTATTGGACTCTGTACATGTAAATCTACATTTCATTGTAATGACAATGTTTAATTCAATTTCCATTAATGGAACTCTTGACCTTTCTGCATGAGAAGAAGCTGACATAAATGTACCCCAACATGTGGGTTGCTCTGATCATCTCTGTGGCTCTTCCTGTTACTGTGGCTGCTGCTGAAAGAAGCTTCTCTAAGCTAATGAAAACGTACATGAGATCTATGGTGCAAGAATGTCTCTGTGTACTTTCCATCATAATTATGATGACATCATAGATGACTTTGCTGCAAGTAAGGATGTTCCGATCAGATCACGTGATCGGGATCGGGGGCCGATCACATGATTTTCAGAATATCGGGATCGGGGGGGGGGGGGGGGTAAAAAAAAAGAATTTGGTTTTAAATTACATATCATCATGCATTTATTTATTGTCACACAGAGCAGAAGAATTTGTCAAAACAAAGTATTTCCTTTTTACAGCATTTACACCGT
>NC_140179.1:63088228-63110728 GCF_963971535.1 Notolepis coatsorum | reverse complement strand
ATCTATCTGCTCTAAATGAGTGTTTTACACTTTTAAGAGGATAACGTGTTGTTAAGTCGTAGTCCTCATAACAGTCAATCAACTAGAAAATGAAAATTCTTATATTTTTTTTGGTCCACTTTTTCACCTCTTTTTCTATTTTTCTCCCATCCCAATTCCAATGTGCCAATTCTTCCCTCCCCTGTCTTTGAACGTTGCTCGCATATGCCCCCCACTGGTTGTGGGGAGGATAGAAGCCTTGCATCACGTGTCCCCTCCGATACACGAGGAGGCAGCCTGTCACATCTTTTCACTTGCCAGCGTGGACTCTCATTGGCGAGGTGTAACGTGTGGGGGGCTCACACTACGCCCACCCTTTCCTGTCTCTGCTGTGCAGGCGTCCCCAACCGACCTGTAGGAGTCGCTGCCCACAACGTCCAGATTACCACCCATCGACTTCCACCCGCTAACTCTGCCAATTGAGTTAGTATGACGGCCGGCCCAAGCCGGAGGCAACGCTGACAACCGGAGTCGAACCAGGTGTCTCTTGCGTTGGTGACGAGCGCAATGTCCGCTGCGCCAACAAGCCGCCTGAAAATAACCTTTTTTTGTAGCATATCTTATTTGCCCAGCTTGGGAGAGAAGGCAGAATACTTAGTTTAAGAACCAGCTGTAATCTATATTCATGTAATCCATATTTAGATAATGAAATGTAATGTGTAATGTAATATTGGAACACTGCAACAGTATTTCCGGTGCCTTATATAAACCCACAAGGGTCAGGCACTAAAATGGGACACGAAAATAAAAAAAATCAATCAATCATATAGCTAGCATTATTTTTATTTACTGATTGCAGGCTCCACATTTATCTCCACAAAACTGCATAGTGCAGCTATATAGGCCGTCAGATACCAGGGCCGTCATGAGCTGATATGGACGTGTGGACTAAAAGGACTCTGAGAGCAAGTGGTATCATCATGTCTCGTAATGGAGCACAGAGAGGGCGCTTGGTTGTGGACGCGCAAGTGGCAATTATCATAATGCGTAATGATGATTCATGGAGTGCTGTCCGAGTTCAGCGATGCACAGATATGGGTGTGGGGAGGGGTGGGTAGGGGGGGGGGGGGGGGGGTGGGGGTGTAGGGGGGGGGGGGGGGGGGGGGGGGGGGGGGGGGGGGGGGGGGCGCTGCCTCATTTAACACCAAGCTTGTATATTAGGTTAGGAAAAAGAGAGGGAGAAGGACAGAGAGAGAGAGAGAGAGAGAGAGAGAGAGAGAGAGAGAGAGAGAGAGAGAGAGAGAGAGAGAGAGAGAGACAGAGAGACAGAGAGACAGAAAGAGAGAGAGATATAAAGCCTATAGCCATGGCTAATTCCAGGCTTGGGGTACAACAAGCATGAAACCGTTCAGACCCACGGCGCTGAGAAAACGTCCCTGCCAGATCATCCGTGACTGAGTGAGTGGATGAGTGAGTGGATGAGTGACCACAACATGCAGAGCCGGGCGGTCCTCTCGCACCGCGGGGGGGGAAAAACACCATTAATCATCACACTGACTGAGATTAGTCACCGCGGCAACCTCCCCTCGTTGTTATTATAATTAAATGGATGTTCGTGTCATCGCAGGCGCAGACCCGAACCAGCGGTCACACTCGCTTCTGAAGATGGTGTGAAAAGCATACAAACCAAAAGAAAGAGAGGGTCGGGGGGGTTGGAGGAGGAGGAGGAGAGAACGAGTAAGTGATGGAATGGTTGGGGCAGAGGAGAGAAGAGGTGAGACACAGGTGAGAGGCTACTTTTGTCGCGGTGGAGGTTGACAGATAACGATCGGCTGTGGCCAGAAAGGCACGGAAAGGAAAGGTTCACTACCGGCTCAGAATCAACGCTCCCCCCTTCAGAGTCATGCCGTACAATAAGAGAGTGTTGCACAAAGGGAGGCCGGTGGATAATACAACTCCTCGCCAGAGTCAAGCCACAATACACAAACGGCCTTGGCGGCAGACGTTATCCTGTTAGACTTGTGCACAGCAAAACTGAAAGCCTCCTCTTTTTCTCTCTCTCTCTCTCTGTCTCTGTCTCTGTCTCTCTCTCTCTCTCCTCTCTCTCTCTCTCTCTCTCTCTCTCTCGCGCGCTCTCTCTCTCTCTCTCTCTCTCTCAGTGCATGCTGGGAATGAGATTGGAGAGATTGGAGGTTGGAGGTTGGAAGTGTAGTGAGTTTTTTTCTATCTTTATCTGTCTATTTTGTTAATTTGATGATGGGATATTGTATTATAGTGTAGTGTTGGGTTGCTGTGTGTTTTGGTGTATATAGGGTTAAGTGGGAGTGCTTTGTTTGTTTGGCAGTTTTGCTGGCTGACGTCAGACGCCAGTATGGAGTTTGCCAAAATGAGCAGGAAGCATGGTGTAAAGATTAATGCTTCTAATGTGTCCGTAGAGGATTGCAGCTTGGCAATAGGTAATGTCGTTGGACATAAAAGTGTGAAATCAGCCGCGAGGATGAACGGTGGAGTTGTCATTTTCCTAGACTGTCTTGAGAAGGTGCACTCGGTTGTTGAATCAGGAATCAATATCGAGGATGTGTTTATTACAGTGGAGCCTCTCTCCACACCAGGCAGAAGGATTAATATAAATAACATCCCGCCGTTCATAAGTGACGAAATACTGATAAATTAACTTGCACGATATGGGAGGATAATTTCCCCGATAAGAAAACTGTCATCTGGATGCAAATCTCCGCTGTTAAAACATGTTGTGTCACATAGACGCCAAGTTTTAATGATTCTCGAGAACAACAGAGAAGAGATTGATTTGGTTTTAAAATTAAGAGTTGATGATTTTGATTACATCGTTTTTGTGAACTCTGGAAACTCAAAGTGTTTCAAATGCGGGGAAGAGGGACATCTAGTCCGAGATTGTGTGAGGGAAGAGGGGAGAGGCGCACAATCTCAGCCTGCGCGCAGTGCAGCAAGGACAGTGATCCCTCTGCAGGCCGTCAGTAGTGCAGCCGAAGTTGCGCGTAGTGCAGGTGTAGAGAAGGGAGGGGTGGGAGCTGTTCCCCCTTCAGAGGAGCCTCAGCCCCAAGAGGAGCAAGGCACTGCGCGCAGCGCAGGTGTAGAGAAGGGAGGAGTGTGGCGGAGCAGGGCTGCGAGCAGTGTCAACAGTGTCCCTCTGCAGACCGTCAGCAGTGTAAACAGTGTCCCCAGACCGTCAGTAGTGCAGCAGATAGTATCCAGATGCAGGGCCACAGAGTCGGTGCAGCAGGGAAGTAGCATAGCATTGGTACAGAGGAGGGAGAAGTGAGGGACGCTGGCCCCCCCTCAACCAGTGGTGACTGTGGGGTAACAGGGGGTGGTGTGGGTGGTGCAGGTACAGAGGAGGGAGGGGTGGGAGACGCTGTTCCCCCCTCAACCAGTGGTTGTGTAGGTACGGAGGTGGGAATCAGAGATGCTGCCCCCCCTTCAACAAGTGGCGAGGTAACAGGGGAGAGCAGAGTTTTTTTTGTCTCCCCAAGCCCAACACCGCGTCAGGGTAAAAAAAAGGAATAAAAAAAATATGACAAGTGAAGTAATAGGGGAAAAGCTGAATGTGGTGGACAATGTAAACAGTCAGACAGTGGATGGCGTGGTGGGAAGTGATGGAGGGGTGGGCTCTAAGGATAAGGAAGGAGTGACAAGTTTGGTCAAAGAGAGTCAGGAGGGTGTAGAAGACACAGGTTCCTCTCAGTCCAGCATGGACGAGGATGAGGTTGAAAGACAATGGGGGAATGACATCTCAAGTGTTGAGAAAGATGAGTTCCCAAATGCTTCTCAAGTGTCTGATTCACAACGGAAAAAATTTTATGCAGTCAGGCAGATACAGAAGTTCCTGCACACAACAAAAAATTTGAGAAGTGTCAAAGTGGAAGATTTTTTTGAAGATTTAGAGATGTTTATTTTTTCAGCAAGGACTCAAATGAGGTTGAAGAACAATGGGGGGTACACTTCCCATTAAGTTTTTAGACTTAGAAAAATTGTGCAGAAGCTCAGAAAATTGGCTAATATAATGTTACCATGATAATGGAGCTTCTGATGTGTGGAGCCTGGCTGGACATTCAGAAAGGGAGTAGACCTGGGCTTGGACAGTGTCTGCAAGCAGTTGGGACAATGACACTGAAAGATGTTGTGAATGTAGCCGGGTCAGAGGAAGTGGCTTCTTTATTGGGGCTGAGGACGGCCTGTCACAACAGGGTCTGTCTGGACGATTGGACTGAAGCGCGGAGTGTCGGGGAACAATACCTGTTGCAGGATTATTTCGGTGGAATGGAAGGTCCTGATGAAGGGGATATTTTTTCATGCGCTGGATATAAAAACTGACACAAATGGACTGACGGGACCCTTTTGGGTTGCTCATATGTTGTTCTTGATGACATATTATGTGTTGAATGGAAGTATGGATACTTTTTTTGTTTGGGTGGAGCTTCAATGTTTTTTTGTTGTGTTGCAGAAGGACAGGTGTATTTTAGCATTTTTTTTATTGTGAGATCTCATGTGGTTTTAAGTGTGATGGGGAAACATGTTGCCCGATATAATGTGTAGTTAGTTATTTAATTGTATTGACATACACATTGTACATTGTAATGAGAATTATGTAAATAAATGTTTTTCTAAAATAAAAAATAAAATATCTCTATCTCTCTCTCTCTCTCTCTCTCTCTCTCTCTCAGCGCATGCTGGGAATGAGATTGGAGAGATTGGAGAGTGGAGGTTGGAGGTTGGAGGTGTAGTGAGTTTTTTTCTATCTTTATCTGTCTATTTTGTTAATTTGATTATGGGATATTGTATTATAGTGTAGTGTTGGGTTGCTGTGTGTTTTGGTGTATATAGGGTTAAGTGGGAGTGTTTTGTTTGTTTGGCAGTCGGCCAGGCTGTTTTGCTGGCTGACGTCAGACGCCAGTATGGAGTTTGCCAAAATCGTCAGGAAGCATGGTGTAAAGATTAATGCTTCTAATGTGTCCGTAGAGGATTGCAGCTTGGCAATAGGTAAGGTCGTTGGACATAAAAGTGTGAAATCAGCCGCGAGGATGAACGGTGGAGTTGTCATTTTCCTAGACTGTCTTGAGAAGGTGCACTCTGTTGTTGAATCCGGAGTCAGTATCGAGGATGTGTTTATTGCCGTGGAGCCTCTCTCCACACCAGGCAGAAGGATTAATATAAATAACATCCTGCCGTTCATAAGTGACGAAATACTGATAAATCAACTTGCACGATATGGGAGGATAATTTCCCCGATAAGAAAACTGTCATCTGGATGCAAATCTCCGCTGTTAAAACATGTTGTGTCACATAGACGCCAAGTTTTAATGATTCTCGAGAACAACAGAGAAGAGATTGATTTGGTTTTAAAATTAAGAGTTGATGATTTTGACTACGTCGTTTTTTGTGAACTCTGGAAACTCAAAGTGTTTCAAGTGCAGAGAAGAGGGACATTTAGTCCGAGATTGTGTGAAGGAAGAGGGAAGAGGCGCACAATCTCAGCCTGCGCGCAGTGCAGCAGGGACAGTGAAGTGGCAGAGCAGAGCTGCGAGCAGTGTCAACAGTATCCCTCTGCAGGCCGTCAGTAGTGCAGCCGAAGCTGCGCGTGGTGCAGGTACAGAGAAGGGAGGGGTGGGAGCTGTTCCCCCCTCAGAGGAGCCTCAGCCCCAAGAGGAGCGAGGCACTGCGCGCAGCGCAGGTGTAGAGAAGGGAGAAGTGTGGCAGAGCAGAGCTGCGAGCAGTGTCAACAGTATCCCTCTGCAGACCGTCAGTAGTGCAGCCGATAGTATCCAGCTGCAGGGCCACAGAGTCGGTGCAGCAGGTACGGAGCAGAGCATTGGTACAGAGGAGGGATGAGTGAGGGATGCTGGCCCCCCCTCAACCAGTGGCGACTGTGGGGTAACAGGGGGGGGTGCGGGTGGTGCGGGTGGTGCAGGTACAGAGGAGGGAGGGGTGGGAGACGCTGTTCCCCCCTCAACCAGTGGTAGTGTAGGTACGGAGGTGGGAATCAGAGATGCTGCCCCCCCTTCAACAAGTGGCGAGGTAACATGGGAGAGCAGAGTTTTTTTTTTTGGTCCCCCCAAGCCCAACACCGCATCAGAGTAAGAAAAGGAATAAGGAAAACATGACAAGTGAAGTAATAGGAAAAAAGCTGAATGTGGTGGACAATGTATTAGTTAGACAGTGGATGGTGTGGTGGGAAGTGATGGAGGGGTGGGCTCTCAGGATAAGGAAGGAGTGACAAGTTTGGTTAAAGAGAGTCAGGAGGGTGTAGAAGGCACAGGTTTCTCTCAGTCCAGCATGGACGAGGATGAGGCTGAAAAACAATGGGGGCAGACGTCTCAAGTATTGAGGAAGATGAGTTCCCAAATGCTTCTCAAGTGTCTGATTCACAACGGAAAAAATTGTATGCAGTCAGGCAGATACAGCAGTTCCTGCCCACAACAAAAAAAAAGTGTCAAAGTGGAAGATTTTTTTGAAGATTTAGAGATGTTTATTTTTTCAGCAAGGACTCAAATGAGGTTGAAGAACAATGGGGGGTACACTTCCCATTAAGTTTTTAGACTTAGAAAAATTGTGCAGAAGCTCAGAAAATTGGCTAATATAATGTTACCATGATAATGGAGCTTCTGATGTGTGGAGCCTGGCTGGACATTCAGAAAGGGAGTAGACCTGGGCTTGGACAGTGTCTGCAAGCAGTTGGGACAATGACACTGAAAGATGTTGTGAATGTAGCCGGGTCAGAGGAAGTGGCTTCTTTATTGGGGCTGAGGACGGCCTGTCACAACAGGGTCTGTCTGGACGATTGGACTGAAGCGCGGAGTGTCGGGGAACAATACCTGTTGCAGGATTATTTCGGTGGAATGGAAGGTCCTGATGAAGGGGATATTTTTTCATGCGCTGGATATAAAAACTGACACAAATGGACTGACGGGACCCTTTTGGGTTGCTCATATGTTGTTCTTGATGACATATTATGTGTTGAATGGAAGTATGGATACTTTTTTTGTTTGGGTGGAGCTTCAATGTTTTTTTGTTGTGTTGCAGAAGGACAGGTGTATTTTAGCATTTTTTTTATTGTGAGATCTCATGTGGTTTTAAGTGTGATGGGGAAACATGTTGCCCGATATAATGTGTAGTTAGTTATTTAATTGTATTGACATACACATTGTACATTGTAATGAGAATTATGTAAATAAATGTTTTTCTAAAATAAAAAAAAAAAAATCTCTATCTCTCTCTCTCTCTCTCTCTCTCTCTCTCTCAGCGCATGCTGGGAATGAGATTGGAGAGATTGGAGAGTGGAGGTTGGAGGTTGGAGGTGTAGTGAGTTTTTTTCTATCTTTATCTGTCTATTTTGTTAATTTGATTATGGGATATTGTATTATAGTGTAGTGTTGGGTTGCTGTGTGTTTTGGTGTATATAGGGTTAAGTGGGAGTGTTTTGTTTGTTTGGCAGTCGGCCAGGCTGTTTTGCTGGCTGACGTCAGACGCCAGTATGGAGTTTGCCAAAATCGTCAGGAAGCATGGTGTAAAGATTAATGCTTCTAATGTGTCCGTAGAGGATTGCAGCTTGGCAATAGGTAAGGTCGTTGGACATAAAAGTGTGAAATCAGCCGCGAGGATGAACGGTGGAGTTGTCATTTTCCTAGACTGTCTTGAGAAGGTGCACTCTGTTGTTGAATCCGGAGTCAGTATCGAGGATGTGTTTATTGCCGTGGAGCCTCTCTCCACACCAGGCAGAAGGATTAATATAAATAACATCCTGCCGTTCATAAGTGACGAAATACTGATAAATCAACTTGCACGATATGGGAGGATAATTTCCCCGATAAGAAAACTGTCATCTGGATGCAAATCTCCGCTGTTAAAACATGTTGTGTCACATAGACGCCAAGTTTTAATGATTCTCGAGAACAACAGAGAAGAGATTGATTTGGTTTTAAAATTAAGAGTTGATGATTTTGACTACGTCGTTTTTGTGAACTCTGGAAACTCAAAGTGTTTCAAGTGCAGAGAAGAGGGACATTTAGTCCGAGATTGTGTGAAGGAAGAGGGAAGAGGCGCACAATCTCAGCCTGCGCGCAGTGCAGCAGGGACAGTGAAGTGGCAGAGCAGAGCTGCGAGCAGTGTCAACAGTATCCCTCTGCAGGCCGTCAGTAGTGCAGCCGAAGCTGCGCGTGGTGCAGGTACAGAGAAGGGAGGGGTGGGAGCTGTTCCCCCCTCAGAGGAGCCTCAGCCCCAAGAGGAGCGAGGCACTGCGCGCAGCGCAGGTGTAGAGAAGGGAGAAGTGTGGCAGAGCAGAGCTGCGAGCAGTGTCAACAGTATCCCTCTGCAGACCGTCAGTAGTGCAGCCGATAGTATCCAGCTGCAGGGCCACAGAGTCGGTGCAGCAGGTACGGAGCAGAGCATTGGTACAGAGGAGGGATGAGTGAGGGATGCTGGCCCCCCCTCAACCAGTGGCGACTGTGGGGTAACAGGGGGGGGTGCGGGTGGTGCGGGTGGTGCAGGTACAGAGGAGGGAGGGGTGGGAGACGCTGTTCCCCCCTCAACCAGTGGTAGTGTAGGTACGGAGGTGGGAATCAGAGATGCTGCCCCCCCTTCAACAAGTGGCGAGGTAACATGGGAGAGCAGAGTTTTTTTTTTGGTCCCCCCAAGCCCAACACCGCATCAGAGTAAGAAAAGGAATAAGGAAAACATGACAAGTGAAGTAATAGGAAAAAAGCTGAATGTGGTGGACAATGTATTAGTTAGACAGTGGATGGTGTGGTGGGAAGTGATGGAGGGGTGGGCTCTCAGGATAAGGAAGGAGTGACAAGTTTGGTTAAAGAGAGTCAGGAGGGTGTAGAAGGCACAGGTTTCTCTCAGTCCAGCATGGACGAGGATGAGGCTGAAAAACAATGGGGGCAGACGTCTCAAGTATTGAGGAAGATGAGTTCCCAAATGCTTCTCAAGTGTCTGATTCACAACGGAAAAAATTGTATGCAGTCAGGCAGATACAGCAGTTCCTGCCCACAACAAAAAAAAAGTGTCAAAGTGGAAGATTTTTTTGAAGATTTAGAGATGTTTATTTTTTCAGCAAGGACTCAAATGAGGTTGAAGAACAATGGGGGGTACACTTCCCAGGAAGTTTTTAGACTGAGAAAAATTGTGCAGAAGCTCAGAAAATTGGATAATGTAATATTACCATGATAATGGAGCCTCTGATGTGTGGAGCCTGGCTGGACATTCAGGAAGGGAGTAGACCTGGGCTTGGACAGTGTCTGCAAGCAGTTGGGACAATGAAACTGAAAGATGTTGTGGATGTAGCCGGGTCAGAGGAAGTGGCTTCTTTATTGGGGCTGAGGACAGCCTGTCACAACAGGGTCAGTCTGGACGATTGGACTGAAGCGCGGAGCATCGGGGAACAATACCTGTTGCAGGATTATTTCAGTGGAACGGAGGGTCCTGATGAAGGGGATCTATTTCATGCGCTGAATATAAAAACGGACACAAATGGACTGACGGGACCATTCTTGGGTTGCTCATATGTTGTTCTTGATGAAATATTATGTGTTGAATGGACGCATGGATACTTTTTTTGTTTGGGTGGAGCTTCAATGTTTTTTTTGTTGTGTTGCAGAAGGACAGGTGTATTTAAAAAAAAATGCACATGTTGCCCGATATAATGTGTAGTTAGTTATTTAATTTGTATTGACACACGCATTGTAATGAGAATTATGTAAATAAATGTTTTTCTAAAATCAAAAAATCTCTCTCTCTCTCTCTCTCTCTCTCTCTCTCTCTCTCTCTCTCCTCTCTCTCTCTTTCGCTCTCTCTCTCTCTCTCTCTCTCTCTCTCTCTCTCTCTCTCTCTCTCTCTCTCTCTCTCTCTCTCTCTCTCTCTCCATAATATAATTTGTATGTCAGAGGAAAGCAACAGTTGCAATTGGAGGTTTGAGGAGAGAGGGTCGAGTTTGAGGAGAGAGGGTGTGGTTTGAGATAGGTCAGTTCCACGGCACGGCATTCTTCAACCATTATGAATGAATGAATGAATGAATGAATGGATTGTTTTTGTATATAGCGCTTTTCCAAAAAAAGTTTCAAAGTGCTTTACAGACATGTTAAAAACAGCAAACAGCAATCATTAGGAAAGGTGAAAAAAGTTGTGAGATGATTTTAGGGGTCTACAAACGAGGGGACGACACAGGGCCACAGACGACACAGGGCCACAGACCACACAGGGGCCACAGACGACACGGGGCCACAGACGACACAGGGGCCACAGACGACACAGAGGCCACAGACGACACACAGCGGCCACATACGACACAGGGGCCACAGATGACACAGGGCCACAGACGACACAGGGCCACAGACGACACAGCGCCACAGACGACACAGCACCACAGACGACACAGGGCCACAGACTACACAGGGCCACAGACGACACAGGGGCCACAGACTACACAGGGCCACAGACGACACAGGGCCAAAGACTACACTGGGCCACAGACGACACAGGGGCCACAGACTACACAGGGCCACAGACGACACAGGGGCCACATACGACACAGGGGCCACAGACACAGGGGCCACAGACACAGGGGCCACATACGACACAGGGGCCACAGACGACACGGGGCCACAGACGACACAGGGGCCACAGACCACACAGGGCCACAGACGACACAGCGGCCACAGACGACACAGGGGCCACAGACGACACAGGAGCCACAGACAACACAGAGGCCACAGACGACACAGGGGCCACAGAAGATACAGGGGCCACAGACGACACAGGGGCCACAGAAGATACAGGGGCCACAGACGACACAGGGCCACAGACGACACAGGGGCCACAGACAACACAGGGGCCACAGACGACACAGGGGCCACAGACGACACAGGGCCACAGACGACACAGGGCCACAGACGACACAGGGGCCACAGACGACACAGGGGCCACAGACGACACAGGGCCACAGACGATACAGGGCCACAGACGACACGGGGCCACATAAGATACAGGGGCCACAGACGACACAGGGGCCACAGAGGATACAGGGCCACAGAAGATACAAGGCCACAGACCACACAGGGCCACAGAAGATACAGGGGCCACAGACAACACAGGGGCCACAGACGACACAGGGGCCACAGACGACACAGGGGCCACAGACGACACAGGGGCCACAGACGACACAGGGGCCACAGACGACATGGGCCACAGACGACACAGGGCCACAGACGACATGGGGCCACAGTCGACACAGGGGCCACAGACGACACAGGGGCCACAGACGACACAGGGGCCACAGACGACACACAGGGGCCACAGACGACACAGGGGCCACAGACGACACAGGGCCACAGATGACACAGGGGCCACAGATGACACAGGGGCCACAGACGACACGGGGCCACAGACGCCACAGGGGCCACAGACGACACAGGGCCACAGACTACACAGGGGCCGCAAATGACACACAGGGGCCACAGACGACACAGGGCCACAGACGATACAGGGCCACAGATGACATGGGGCCACATGCGACACAGGGGCCACAGACGACACAGGGGCCACAGATGACACAGGGGCCACAGACGACACAGGGGCCACAGACGACACAGGGGCCACAGACGACACAGGAGCCACAGACGACACAGCGCCACAGACGACACAGGGGCCACAGACGACACACAGGGGCCACAGACGACACAGGGGCCACAGACGACACAGCGCCACAGACGACACAGGGGCCACAGACGACACAGGGGCCACAGACGACACAGGGGCCACAGACAACACAGGGCCACAGACGACACAGGGCCACAGATGACACAGGGGCCTCAGACGACACAGGGGCCACAGATGACACGGGGCCACAGACTACACAGGGGCCACAGACGACACAGGGCCACAGACGACACAGGGCCACAGACGACACGGGGCCACAGACGACACAGGGGCCACAGACGACACAGCCCCACAGATGATACAGGGCCACAGACTACACAGGGGCCACAGACGACACAGGGGCCACAGACGACACAGGGGCCACAGACGACACAGGGGCCACAGACGACACAGCACCACAGACGACACAGGGGCCACAGACGACACAGGGGCCACATACGACACAGGGGCCACAGACGACACAGGGGCCACAGACAACACGGGGCCACAGACGACACAGCGCCACAGATGACACAGGGGCCTCAGACGACACAGGGGCCACAGATGACACGGGGCCACAGACTACACAGGGGCCACAGGCGACACAGGGCCACAGACGACACAGGGCCACAGACGACACAGGGGCCACAGACGACACGGGGCCACAGACGACACAGCACCACAGACGACACAGGGGCCACAGACGACACGGGGCCACAGACGATACGGGGCCACAGACGACACAGGGGCCACAGACGACACAGGGGCCACAGACGACACAGGGCCACAGACGATACGGGGCCACAGACGACACAGGGGCCACAGACGACACAGGGGCCACAGACGACACAGCACCACAGACGACACAGGGGCCACAGACGACACAGGGGCCACATACGACACAGGGGCCACAGACGACACAGGGGCCACAGACAACACGGGGCCACAGACGACACAGCGCCACAGATGACACAGGGGCCTCAGACGACACAGGGGCCACAGATGACACGGGGCCACAGACTACACAGGGGCCACAGGCGACACAGGGCCACAGACGACACAGGGCCACAGACGACACAGGGGCCACAGACGACACGGGGCCACAGACGACACAGCACCACAGACGACACAGGGGCCACAGACGACACGGGGCCACAGACGATACGGGGCCACAGACGACACAGGGGCCACAGACGACACAGGGGCCACAGACGACACAGGGCCACATACAACACACAGGGGCCACAGATGACATGGGGCCACAGACAACACAGGGGCCACAAACGGAAGCAGACTGAGAAACACTGCTAACAGTAGAACACTGTGTGCTTAACGTAACTCCGTGGCTATAGCCCAGAGAACTAACACTGCGTCTCCTCTGCTATAACACATATATAAATATATATATATATATATCCCTCTCCCTGCCATATCAAAGTGTGGAGCAGAATGCAGAGTGGTGCAGATAAGAGGAGGACGGGGCAGGCGGGGGGACGGGTGTTAAGAGGGCAGATATTTGATTTGAGCCCGACACCGCGGAGCACACAGGAGATAAAGCGACTGAACCCACTCAAACTTTTGCCGATAAAATGATGGCTCATAAAGAGAAAGTATATTAGGGGAGCCGGTGGTGCCCGGGGGGGGGGGGGGGGGGTTACGAGCATGGTGCAGAGGGCGGTGATGTGCCAAGGGAGAGGAGAAGCAGCGTGCCAATGCAGAGGACTCACACCCATGGAGGGCATACGGGAAGCAGGCTGTGCTGTAAACCGTTTTCTTTCTTTTTTTACCATAAACACTTTTTTCTTGGGGCTTCGGAGCGAGTAACTTATACACAGACATAAAAAAAGCTTTAAGAGTTGATGCCCATGTACCCGCGAGTCTGTGACTTTCCCCTCTCTCCATGACAACGAGCCATGATTATTATACAAACCACACAGATATGGTAATATAGCCATGATCACAAACCACACAGATAGTTCGGGTTTCGAATCCAAGCGTCGAGCGCCAAACCCGAGATAGTTCGGGTTTAGTACCTTTTTTCGATTTTCCCATTCTAAACACTTGCGCGGACCTGCCTGTGTCTCCCTAGCACCGCTGCCTACGTTAAAATTGCAATGACGATCGAATCCCGACATGTGGCAGTATCGCCTACCTTTTAAACTGAGTCTCTCAGTTGTCTATCAGTGCCTCGGGCTGAAGGAATTCCATCCCCCTCAAAGTGAGCAGCACATCTGTCACCAATTTGCTTGCCTGAAACCTATTGTTTTCCGTATTCTAGCCAGGCCCAATGCACACCGGTAATGGTTATCGCGATGGAACTACTGGGATTATTCATTTTGGAGTACCTTCTGAAAAAGGTAAGGTCTATTTTAGGTCTATTTTACTGAATCTAAAACATGATTTTGTATTGGTCACAGCGTTATATTTTACAGAACCTAAAACATGCTTTTGGTAACAATCGCAGCTTCGTAAAACGACACCCCCCACCCTTGATGACTTTGTGAAGAAACATCTATATATGGTATATACCTTTGATTTGGAAATAATATAGGTTCCAGGCGAGCAACCCGAACGATTTACGCATATGCATATAACACGTAATATCTCACAATCTAGAAAACGAGACTGGATTATTTTGAAACGGGGCGACGTTTAGCGTGGAATAGCGCACAAACGAAAGTATGAAGAAATTAACTGGTTTGTCCCTGTTGGACTATAAATAGTGCCTGTCAAATGAGCCATACTATTGTCTCCATAGCTATAATATAGAATATATGATGGGTCTACACCGGGTCCACTCCTCTTCAATTTGTGCCAGGCACGGACTGATCCAATGTAAAATTGTTCACCGTTCACACTTTACTAAAGTCAGGCTAGCCAAGATCTATGGCAACATTGATCCCACCTGTGACAGATGCCACCGTGCCCCCGCGTGACATGTTTTGGTCCTGCCCTTCCCTACATAATTTTTGGTCTGAAATATTCGAAACTATCTCAAATAGTATTGAGATCCCAATCAGCCCGACTGCCATAACTGCTTGCTTTGGTGTCTCTATCTCCCCTACTACCCTGTCTCTGCCACGATATAAATCTGACCTGGTGGCATTTGTTACTCTCCTGGCTAGACGTCTCATTTTACTGCATTGGAAGTCACCCACTCCTCCATCTCACTCTATGTGGCTCAGGGATATTTTGCACTTCCTTAAGATGGAGAAAATAAGGTGTGTCATAAGGGGTTCTACAGATAGATTTTATAAAACATGGGGTCGTTTCTTTACTTATATGTTGGGGAACAAGGTTCAATCGAACCCCCATGAATAATGCTCACTTCTAGCCTAGCACTGTCCAGTCGAGTGACCTATCTACATGTGCAAGTGTAACCTGATGTTTACCTTCTCACTTAAAAGAAATATATAAATAATGTGTTCCATTCCTCTATTTCTGCTGTACAGTCCTTGTCCTGAGTGTACATATCTGTTTAATTGACTGTATGTCCGAAACAATATCTATATTTATTTTGTGGTATACTCGCTGTAGTCTATATATTCAACAGACCTATACTTTGACTACCTATACGTAGCCTTGTGCAATATGTATATTATTTACATTCAACAGACCTATATTTTGTCTATTTATACATAGCTTTGTGCAATAGGTATATTGTTTATATTCAACAGACCTATATTTTGACTAATTATACATAGCTTTGTGCAATATGTATATTGTCTACATTTAACAGACCTATATTTTGACTACTTATATGTAGATATGTGCAAAATGTCTGGCATATGTGTACAGTTTGACCTTGTGCTCATCTCATATTGCATTGAAAAACTTCAATAAACTAAGTTTTGGAAAGAAAAAAAATTATATATGATGGGTCCGCAAATCGTGAAAATGGTCAATAATGCTGGCGCCAGGGAGTAAAGATGGGAAAATAGCGTGGCAGTGAGGAGCTGGGTAGTGTAGTTTTATGAAATTTAGGCATCCATCGAAAGGAACCCTGGGTCTCCTCTTTCTTACGACTACAAAGTGCTTCTTCTCGCATCTAAATTGTCAGATTTCTGATGCAATGAGCAGAGATTCTTATAAGCTCATATTTAGCTAATAACACTTAAAATCATTGGTAAACAAACGTAGTGCTGAAAATATACACTTTGACTTCTGTTTTGATAGGGTTAGGGTCTTTACTCTTGGCTACATTTGAAAAATAAATGCAACATCACTTAATATGGACTGTATTGATCGTGTTACATCCCTATCTTAACACATACTGCTGTGTTATGCATCTAAACACATACAACACAAACACAACTTACTTAAATTCACAGTTGCTTTTTTCTATAAGGTTAAATCATGCTTTTCCCCCACCTCCCGGAAACAGGTGGTTATGGCCCTTTTTCTGTCACAACTAGACTATGGCGACATAGTTTATAGATGTGCTTGTCCTACTGCCTTAGCCAAACTCGATCCGCTTTATCATGCCGCTCTGAGATTTATATCCAACTCACCTTATAGGACACATCACTGTACACTTTACTCACTAATTGTTTGGACTTCACTGGCTACACGCAGGTTGCAGGCAGCACTGGTATGTTTTTATTAAGGCTGTCAAAGTTAACACGGTATTAACGCGTTAACGCCCGATTCTATTAACGCCAACATTTTTTTTAACTCACGATAAACTTTTAAGAAAAAAAAGACTTTTTATTTATTTAATCTTTTTTACTAGACTTCACTCAGGTGTATTATTGATGCTCTCATTGATACTATGTTTGTTTCTGAAGTGTGTGTGTGTGTGTGTGTGTGAGAGAGAGAGAGAGAGAGGGGGGGGTGAGAGAGATGAGGAAGGGGCAAGAGAGAAAGAGAGCTGGGAGAGTGTGTGTGTGTGTGAGAGAGAGGGGGGGGTGTGTGATTACTCAGCCCTTGTGTGGGTGAATGTAACAAGTTCCTAACGTTTTCTTTCCCCTATTATTTCATGCACACTTTATTCATTGTTTAAAATTATTATTTTCTTTTAAGTCACTCTGTTTTGAATTTGATGCAAATTTGCAATGCATGAAGGTCATCCTTTTGTGTTAAATGGCTGCATAAGGCTTTGTGTCCACCGGGGACGTTTTTTTCAAGGCGGACCGCTTGAAGCAAAAATATGCATGCTCAGAGCGTTTTCCTGAGTCTCGCAACTGCCGCGGCTCCGCCACTTGCTCGATGTTGATTGGTCCTCTCCAAAAGTTTAACTAGTTTCAACTTTAGGCGATGGGAGCGCTCCGCCCAAAAACGATAGCCGCTGAGAGCGCTAAAACGTGAGACGCGGCGCTGGGAAAAGGCGCGCGCCTGTCGTATCTGTAGCATAGAAATAAATGACAGAAAGGAGCTGACAACTCATAAAACGTCCCCGGTCGACACGGGCCCTAAAGCAAGCATTTGTTGACTCATGTTGATAAGAGTATTAAAACTTGGAACTTGAAAAAGATCTGTTTAAGGTAGATACAAAATAAAATGCGATTAATTTGTGATTAATCGCGAGTTAACTATGGACAATCATGTGATTAATCAGATTAAATATTTTAATCAATTGACAGCACTAGGTTTTATATATAAGGCTGTTCTTGGAAAACGTCATGGTACATCAGTTCCAAGCTTGAATTAATTAAAAACTCGCTCAACCTCAGATCCAACACCTGGATGCTCTTTAAAATACCATCTGTGTGGACTGAGGCAAGTAAAAGAAGCCTATTTTATTTTGGTCCTTGGGCCTGGCATGACCTCCAGACACGTCTCAAACTCCTTGTTTTGTTTTAAACTAAAAGTATCAGAAATCCTTTCCACCTGCTGCTCCTGCTTTGATGTTGAATTTAAAATGTTGGTTGATTGCTATTGTTTTATTGTGCTTGTATTTTTTTAAACTGAATTTGACTTTTCATTTAAAATACCGGTTGTATGGTATTCTACTGTATGTGTATTGTGTCTTGTTATGTATGTTTTGTCATAATTTGTGCTCGCCTTCTTGGCCAGATCACCCTTGAAAAAGAGACCTCGGTCTCAATGGGTTTTTATTTTCTGGTTAAATAAAGGTGTGTTAATAGCACCCTACTTAACATAACATAACATAACCTTCATACCGAAGTGCACATCCTTGCTTTTCCACATCTCTCTTCAGCTTGACAATGGAGATAACTGGATTCTAGTGATGATGTCATCAACAGACGAATCCTGGAGATGGTCGACAGGCAGTGAATAACAGAACAACCCCCCCTAGGACACTATGACAGTAACCATGGTGATTTAACCCCTAGGACACTATGACAGTAACCATGGTGATTTAACCCCTAGGACACTATGACAGTAACCATGGTGATTTAACCCCTAGGACACTATGACAGTAACCATGGTGATTTAACCCCTAGGACACTATGACAGTAACCATGGTGATTTCATCCCTAGAACACTATGACAGTAACCATGGTGATTTAACCCCTAGGACACTATGACAGTAACCATGGTGGTTTAACCCCTTGGACACTATGACAGTAACCATGGTGATGGGACATGGGTACATTTTCTGATTCAGAATTGCAAGCCCTACATATAGAATGAACTAATTTGTGTTATGGGAACAGAGGAACGGGACCCGTAATAAAGAAATACAACCGGTTCAAAAGGAAAACGCCAACAACAGCGTGTATTTATTCACAAAGGTTCAAGACAAAACAGAGAACAACAAAACAATAACGACAGTGGTGGTGTAGTGCGGACAGGTCGGAGGCCTGGGATATGAAATGTGTGTTTACCAAAATGTGCTGGGAAGCAGGTGACTACAGTATGTGTGTGTTTTAATAATGTAGATGGAGTCTTACCGTGTTGTATATGTAGTGGGTCAGGGTTGCCTAAACAACACCAGGAAAATAATCGGGAACCCAGAGGTAATTAAACGTGAGGGGTAGGCGAGGTGGGGGAAAACACGGGAGGGGCAAGCGAGTGGAAGAACACGACGAGCGTGGCGTGGTTCGAGGGCGGCGTCCTCCCACACTAGACACAAGAGAAGAGAGGCGAGGGTTAGTTAACCAGCAAAACATCTAACCAAGCTACGGGGGAGAAAACGATGGTTAGGTTTACCAATGGGTAGATATAATACGTGCATCAACAAAACGAAGATTCAACTACAATCAGAATATTCAAATGCAATCTCAATACGCAGGTAAAGACAAAATAGTCAAGAGGATAATAACGACGCAAAACCTACTGTTCCAAGCAGAACGAACTTGCGTTGTCCTCAGGGCTGGTCAAACGTTGTGGATTCGCATCTGGTGTGGAATGAGAGCGTCTGGGGGAATGTGCGTGTCGGGGCTGAGTGACAGCACCACGCGACCCCTGGGGGGAGCTATCAGGCCGCTGAGGCACCTGTTCAGGTGCAGTCCTCACAACAATTTGGGTGTAATAGTTCAAACGGAAATTACATGAGCTCACTAAGTCGGTGACGAATTAATTGTCAATGGACCACCTCCGCTTGCCTACATCACACATTCAAGTATCAATGCACTGGTTTTTCCAGCGTAGGGAGACACTTGTCTGTATTTATAGCTATACCGACTTAACTGCCCAGCATAGCACATTATGTTTTGAGGTGGATTCCCTCTTTAATCGTAGTTTTTTTTTTCATACTGCAACTACGGCAACTGTGCTGTGGGATAACTTTCTTTAAGATAGTGGCAGGCGAACAGCGAGCGCTGAGAGGTGAACAAGACAGGCGGAGAGTACAACACGAGGAGGGCAGCGGACCGAACCCAGACCACGTGTCTCTGTACCACATCACCACTTTGGACCCAAGCGCTTGACACCATGGTCTTCATTCATGACCGCCTTTGGCCAGAATATGTAACGGGACCCGGATCTCACATTGTGTAAAGCAAATACGACGGCTCTGTTCTTTCCTCGAGGTGTAGAATGGTTTATAATATATTCAATGCCATGATTCAACCCCCCCCCCCCCCCCCCCCCCCCTTCTGGCTCTGCCCGACCCCCTTTCTCCACTCTGCAGGTTCCATCTGATGGAGAGTTATAGAGTTGGCCCAGAGATCCAAGCATAGTAGAGAGAGAAGAGAGAGAGAGAGAGAGAGAGAGAGAGAGAGAGAGAGAGAGAGAGAGAGAGAGAGAGAGAGAGAGAGAGAGAGAGAGAGCCCTGGGATAATGGGCTCTGCAGGACGGCCTGGAGGGCATGGGATAGAATATGCTCACCGCTTTCAATTAACTTGCCTCCTCGTCTCTTCGGTGGAGCTGCCAACTGTATCCCTGTGCGCAGGCCTCGGGGCCCCGGGCCTCTGGGAACTGTATGTGGACCCTTGGCAGGCACCCTGCTCCAGCCGGCCCGTGATCGAGAGGCCAAGCTTAGCCATAAACCACGAGAGAAGCAGGCTTGGTCTGGAGCTACCCCCTGCCCTCTCTAACTCTACGGGAAGAGAAAGACGGGCCCAAGGCCATAAGGGTTAGAGTCCCTATAGCCGGCGTCCAGGAGCGGGGGTGTCACTGTGAATCAAGGGGGGGGGGGGTGGCTGTTCGAAGAGGGATCTGCTCCGGTTAGGGTGGGTCAGAGGTTAAGTGGTTATGTTCTTTGTCTTATGTGTATTAGGGTCTATCCCATAATATGTAGCCATGGCCTGAAGGAATTCTGATGTGGGATTGTTAGCGGTCCCTACATGGGGCGAGGCAGAGGCCTGTGGGAGGAGCTACACATTGGCTTTCCACAGGGGGCAGATAGATGGTGTCGCAGAAGCAAAAGAGGGCGGGGCTTGGGACAGGTCAATTCCAAATGGACGCAACCCTTTACTTCATCTTTTGTCTGAATATACCTGCATATACTGTAATCCTTCCATATACTTCTATATACACCTGCATATAACCCATAACTCTGTATGATAGCATGTAAAGTAATGCTGTATATACCATATACTGGTACGATTTGGTAGGTGTGTTGGATCCAGGTGCAGTACAGGACAGATACGACGACAGGCAGATGTTGGTTTTCAACAAGGCACTGTTACTTTATTTGTTTTTTTTATCCACTTTTTCTCCTCTTTTTCTATTTTCTCCCATCCCAATTTAGCTGTGCCAATTCTCCCCTCCCCTGTCTTGAACGTTGCTCACATATGCCCCCCACTGGCCGGTTGTAGGGAGGATAGAAGCCTTGCATCACGTGTCCCCTCCGATACATGTGTAGGCAGCCAGTCGCATCTTTTCACCTGCCAGCGCGACTCTCATTTGGCGAGGAGTAACGTGTAGAGGAGGCTCACACTGCCCCCGCTACTTCCTGTCTCTGTTGTGCAGGCGTCAGCCAACCGACATGTAGGAGTCGCTGTTTACAACGTCCAGATTACCACCCATCGACTTCCCACCCGCTAACTCTGCCAATTGAGTCAGTATGACGGCCGGCCCAAGCCGGAGGCAACGCCGACAGCCGGATTCGATACCGGTGTCTCTTGCGTTGGTGACGAGCGCAATGTCCGCGCGCCACCCAGCCGCCCCACAGTGACATGACAACTCTGAACATTAGCGAACATACTATCCTCCTATGGCAAGGAGCGATAAGGTTTACTCACACAGGTATTACACATGGGCAGTTTGGCGATCGACTCACGGTGTCAATAGTAACACGGAAGAGCATATAAAGCCACCTTAACTAGACACACCAGGTGCCAATGAATGCAATCAGGGCAGATAGACAGGTCAATTACCACCAGATAACGCTAGGGCTTTGCTCCCTGAGAAGAGCAAAACCCCAAACGTTACAATATACCATTTATATATATTCTCACAATATATATATATATATATATATATATATATATATATATATATATATATATATATATATATATATATATATATATATATATATATATATATATATATGTAAGGGATAATGTATAGCTACGAGGTCATTGTCGCAAAATAATTGACCGACACGGAGTTTAAAATACCGAGCCGCCTCGGCGAGGTGTTTTAAACGTCAGTGAGGTCAATTATTTTGCGATGATGACCGAGTATAGCTATACATTATCCCGCTTATTACATGGCTAACTTACTAACAATATACCTAATTCATTTTACAAATCGCAGTTGTTCTGTGGCTCTGTCAGCCCAAATAAAGTGATTATTATTATCGCGGGCAGCCCGGCAGGTGTGTCTGATTGGGCTGCACTGAAACAGTGTGTGACAGTGGGGCTTGATTACTCCAGCTGCGAAAAACAATAATCACCGGTGGTTATGTAAGGGATAATGTATGGCTACGAGGTCATTGTCGCAAAATAATTGACCCACACAGAGTTTAAAATACAGAGGCGCCGCGCCGAGGTGTTTTAAACGTAGTGAAGGTCAATTATTTTGCGACAATGACCGAGTAGGCTATACATTATCCCGCTTATTACATGGCTAACTTACTAACAAATAACAATATACCTAATTCATTTGACAAATCGCAGTTGTTCTGTGGCTCTGTCAGCCCAAATAAAGTGATTATTATTATCGCGGGCAGCCTCTGGCTCCGCTGTCAGTGCAGCGCTATACATTATCCCGCTTATTACATGGCTAACTTACTAACAATATACCTAATTCATTTGACAAATCGCAGTTGTTCTGTGGCTCTGTCAGCCAAATAAAGTGATTATTATTATCACGGGCAGCCTCTGTGTTCTGCTCCGCTGTGTTCAGGCTCCGCTCGTCGCTCCGCCCCTGTCATCGCCGGCACCGGCAGTGTCTAATTGCACTCAAACAGTGTGTCAGTGGGCTTGATTGCGAACAGCTGCGCTCTGCGGTCATTATTGAAAAATCTGCGGTCATTATTGAGAAATAATGACC
>NC_140179.1:63048886-63088028 GCF_963971535.1 Notolepis coatsorum | reverse complement strand
CAACATCAAGCTGTGGGAATGCACCAAGCAAGAATCAGTGGAGGTCCAGCTGACCAGGAGAAAATGGAGCTGGATTGGGCACACACTTCGAAGACACAAAACCGCAATAACCAAACAGGCATTAACCTGGAACCCACAAGGCAAGCGAGGCAGAGGAAGACCCAAAAACACCTGGAGAAGAGACACTGAGCAGGAACTCAAGACAAGGGGACTGACGTGGAAACAGCTGGAGAGGATGGCGCAAGACAGACGGGGTGGAAACTTTTCATCAATGGCCTATGTTCCGAAAGGAATAAAAAGGCCTAAGTAAAAGTAAGGACCTACCAAAATGAACTGATTAAGACACTTGGACACTTGGACTAATTCTTTCAGTCATTTGGACGGAGTTGTTAAAACTCACTCCACTCAAACCAATAGAGTTATAATTCACTCTACTCAAAATAAAATTTAAATCGACGTGACTGGGGAAATGTTGTCAGTCAGCCAAAACAAATTCCTGGACGACTCCAAGGTCGAACTGAGTGCTGCTGGAGTCGAAGGCCCTCTTGGAGATAAGAGTGGCATGCGGCCCCCCCACCCCCCTCCCCCCCACCCCCCCTCCTACGTGTATGGCCCAGCGCCTCACGTTGGTGATGGCAGCTAACTCGTATGCGTGCTGGAGGGGGGAGCCAAGGCTGTCTCGTAACCCCCCCCGCCCTACCCCCCCCCCCCCCCCCCCCCGGTTCTCCGCGCCAAACATGGCAGCGGTAATACGCATACGTCAGTCTCAAAGAGTCCTGCATGTATAACAAATGCGCATGTTGGTGAATTTATGACTGTGTGCCATTATTACTATCAATGTAATAATTGTGGAATATTACTATAATGAGCTGTATGTGTATGAACCAAGCATCCGTTGTGAAGCACTTTGGTTGACAAGTGTCATGTTTAAATGTGCTATATAAATAAATTTGATTGATTGATTGATGCAGCATCAAGGACAACATTAACCCCACATGCAGCATCAAGGACAACATTAACCCCACATGTAGCATCAAGGACAACATTAACCCCACATGCAGCATCAAGGACAACATTAACCCTACTGTGTAGCATCAAGGACAACATTAACCCCACATGTAGCATCAAGGACAACATTAACCCCACATGCAGCATCAAGGACAACATTAACCCCACATGCAGCATCAAGGACAACGTTAACTCCACATGCAGCATCAAGGACAACATTAACCCCACATGCAGCATCAAGGACAACATTAACCCCACATGTAGCATCAAGAACATTAACCCCACATGTAGCATCAAGGACAACATTAACTCCACATGCAGCATCAAGGACAACATTAACCCCACATGTAGCATCAAGGACAACATTAACCCCACATGTAGCATCAAGTTCAACATTAACTCCACATGCAGCATCAAGGACAACATTAACCCACATGTAGCATCAAGAACATTAACCCCACATGTAGCATCAAGGACAACATTAACTCCACATGCAGCATCAAGGACAACATTAACCCCACATGTAGCATCAAGAACATTAACCCCATATGTAGCATCAAGGACAACATTAACTCCACATGTACCATCAAGGACAACATTAACTCTACATGCAGCATCAAGGACAACATTAACCCCACATGTAGCATCAAGGACAACATTAACCCCACATGTAGCATCAAGGACAACATTAACTCCACATGTAGCATCAAGGACAACATTAACCCCACATGTAGCATCAAGGACAACATTAACCCCACATGTAGCATCAAGGACAACATTAACCCCACATGTAGCATCAATGACAACATTAACCCCATATGTAGCATCAAGGACAACATTAACTCCACATGTACCATCAAGGACAACATTAACTCCACATGCAGCATCAAGGACAACATTAACCCCACATGTAGCATCAAGGACAACATTAACCCCACATGTAGCATCAAGGACAACATTAACTCCACATGTAGCATCAAGGACAACATTAACCCCACATGCAGCATCAAGGACAACATTAACCCTACTGTGTAGCATCAAGGACAACATTAATCCCACATGTAGCATCAAGGACAACATTAACCCCACATGTAGCATCAAGTTCAACATTAACTCCACATGCAGCATCAAGGACAACATGAACCCCACATGTAGCATCAAGAACATTAACCCCACATGTAGCATCAAGGACAACATTAACTCCACATGCAGCATCAAGGACAACATTAACCCCACATGTAGCATCAAGAACATTAACCCCATATGTAGCATCAAGGACAACATTAACTCCACATGTACCATCAAGGACAACATTAACTCTACATGCAGCATCAAGGACAACATTAACCCCACATGTAGCATCAAGGACAACATTAACCCCACATGTAGCATCAAGGACAACATTAACTCCACATGTAGCATCAAGGACAACATTAACCCTGCATGTAGCATCAAGGACAACATTAACCCCACATGTAGCATCAAGGACAACATTAACCCCACATGTAGCATCAATGACAACATTAACCCCATATGTAGCATCAAGGACAACATTAACTCCACATGTACCATCAAGGACAACATTAACTCCACATGCAGCATCAAGGACAACATTAACCCCACATGTAGCATCAAGGACAACATTAACCCCACATGTAGCATCAAGGACAACATTAACTCCACATGTAGCATCAAGGATAACATTAACCCCACATGTAGCATCAAGGACAACATTAACCCCATATGTAGCATCAAGGACAACATTAACTCCACATGTACCATCAAGGACAACATTAACTCCACATGCAGCATCAAGGACAACATTAACCCCACATGTAGCATCAAGGACAACATTAACCCCACATGTAGCATCAAGGACAACATTAACTCCACATGTAGCATCAAGGACAACATTAACCCCACATGCAGCATCAAGGACAACATTAACCCTACTGTGTAGCATCAAGGACAACATTAATCCCACATGTAGCATCAAGGACAACATTAACCCCACATGTAGCATCAAGTTCAACATTAACTCCACATGCAGCATCAAGGACAACATTAACCCCACATGTAGCATCAAGAACATTAACCCCACATGTAGCATCAAGGACAACATTAACTCCACATGCAGCATCAAGGACAACATTAACCCCACATGTAGCATCAAGAACATTAACCCCATATGTAGCATCAAGGACAACATTAACTCCACATGTACCATCAAGGACAACATTAACTCTACATGCAGCATCAAGGACAACATTAACCCCACATGTAGCATCAAGGACAACATTAACCCCACATGTAGCATCAAGGACAACATTAACTCCACATGTAGCATCAAGGACAACATTAACCCTGCATGTAGCATCAAGGACAACATTAACCCCACATGTAGCATCAAGGACAACATTAACCCCACATGTAGCATCAATGACAACATTAACCCCATATGTAGCATCAAGGACAACATTAACTCCACATGTACCATCAAGGACAACATTAACTCCACATGCAGCATCAAGGACAACATTAACCCCACATGTAGCATCAAGGACAACATTAACCCCACATGTAGCATCAAGGACAACATTAACTCCACATGTAGCATCAAGGATAACATTAACCCCACATGTAGCATCAAGGACAACATTAACCCCACATGTAGCATCAAGGACAACATTAACCCCACATGTAGCATCAATGACAACATTAACCCCACATGTAGCAGGCCCTCGACCTAGCATACCGTGCGGCAAAGGGAACCGCTCCCGCCTACCTCCGGTCAATGGTCTCTAACTACACACCCTCAAGACCCCTACGCTCTGCATCTTCTGGCCGCCTCAGATCTACTCCTATCCAAGCTCCCGTAGGGTCATCAAAGAGAAGCCGCCTATTCTCAGTCCTTGCCCCACAATGGTGGAATGAACTACCCATCCCAGTTAGGACAGCCGAATCCCGTCCAATCTTTCGCCGTCGACTAAAAACTCACTTCTTCAACCATTATCTGAAATGATAAAAAAAAAAAAAAAAAAAAAAAAAAAATCGACCTCGACTAACCTTAATGTCATGCACTTGTCCTAATAAACTAACCTACACTGTAACACGCAACACTTTGATGAACATTGTTACTCAGCTGATAGAGTTATACCCTTCTTGCTGTCTTGTCGCACAGAACTTGTAAGTCGCTTTGGATAAAAGCGTCAGCTAAATCAGTGGTTCCCAAAGTCGGGGTCGCGACCCAAAGGTGGGCCGCGAGCAGCCACGGGTGGGCCGCGAGATGATTAAAAAAAAAAAAAAAAAATTAAAAAATTTTTTTTTTTATTTTTTATTTTTTATTTTTTTATTTTAATTTTTTTTGTCAGGCCACTGAACTTAGAAGCAGGCCAGGACAGTGTTTCTAGTTGTATTCTAAAATTCTATTCTATTGTATTCTAAAATGTGACTATATGGTTTTATATTAACTTAATAAATAAACAAAAACGAAAAATCTACTTATTTCAACGAACATTTCAAACTAAATAACAGATTATGCACATAAAACGCTGAAAACAACCGAAGCAACAATAGTATTTTAATGAGGCTATTATTATTATCATTATTATTTTGCAACAAGTTAGCCCTCTCATAAATAGCACATATAAATTAATAACTAACTTGAACTAACTTAATAGGATTGAAGTGATATTTGGCTTAAAAAATCGGTCGCCTGGCAAAAAAAAAAAAAAAAAAGCCAGACGATTTGCATTGGGCCGCGGCTCTCTGACGCCTTATTTTCTGGGCCCCGGCCTGAAAAGTTTGGGAACCCCTGCTCTAGATCATGGTATCTCTCTGTTCACTCTAGATCAGTGGTTCCCAAAGTCGGGGTCGCGACCCAAAGGTGGGCCGCGAGCAGCCACGGATGGGCCGCGAGATGATTAAAAAAAAAAAAAAAAAAAAAATTAAATTTTTTAATTTAAATTTTTTTTTGTCAGGCCACTGAACTTAGAACCAGGCCAGGACAGTGTTTCTAGTTGTATTCTAAAATTCTATTCTATTGTATTCTAAAATGTGACTATATGGTTTTATATTAACTTAATAAATAAACAAAAAATGAAAAATCTACTTATTTCAACGAACATTTCAAACTAAATAACAGATTATGCACATAAAACACTGAAAACAACCGAAGCAACAATAGTATTTTAATGAGGCTATTATTATTATCATTATTATTTTGCAACAAGTTAGCCCTCTCATAAATAGCACATATAAATGAATAACTAACTTGAACTAACTTAATAGGATTGAAGTGATATTTGGCTTAAAAAATCGGTCGCCTGACAAAAAAAAAAAAAAAGCCAGACGATGTGCATTGGGCCGCGGCTCTCTGACGCCTTATTTTCTGGGCCCCGGCCTGAAAAGTTTGGGAACCCCTGAGCTAAATGACTAAATGTAAATGTAAATGTAAATGTAAATGTAGCATCAATGACAACATTAACCCCACATGTAGCATCAAGGACAACATTAACCCCACATGAAGCATCAAGAACAACATTAACCCCACATGCAGCATCAAGGACAACATTCACCTCACATGCAGCATCAAGGACAACATTAACCCCACATGTAGCAACTATGCTTGCACCTCATGGTACCAAAGCACCTCAAAGGCACTAAAAACCAAATTACAAACATCTCAAAACAAACTAGTCAGACTACTGCTTGTCCTGACTCCTAGAACCCACCTCACCCCTGCCCACTTTGACAATCTAGGATGGCTTAGAGTAGACAACAGAGGTCAGCAACTTGCAATGGGCCTGGTCTACAAGATACACTACACGACCAAGGTACCCATGTACATGTCAAAATACTTCCCAAAGGTCAGTGAATACCACGATCACAACACCAGAGGGAGCTCCACAAATCATGTTAAACCCAGATTCGGCTCAAACAAGGGACTAAACACGTTTCGCAATTATGCCACATCAATGTGGAACGCCCTACCCAGAGCTGTAAAGGAATGTGAATCACTATCCACTTTCAAAAACACTCTCAAAGAACACCTACGGGAGACTGCAATTCGAAACTGGCCCCTACAAATGTCCTAACCCAGTTGTACAGTAAATGACCAAGTATGGCTTTGTCAGTATTCCAATGTAGAGTGATCAATCAATCAATCAAAGACAACATTAACCCCACATGCAGCATCAAGGACAACATTAACCCCACATGCAGCATCAAGAACAACATTAACCCCACATGTAGCATCAAGGACAACATGATGTGGCATAAAAATTACGAACAAAACATGTGACAGGTCTATTTGTGAAAAGTTTTGACTAATCGACTAAGAATTTATCTCATGTGTGTCTGTGCGTGCATGCGTGTTTGTGCATGCATTGTGTCTGTGTGCGCGTGCGTGCGTGCGTGCGTGCGTGCGTGCGTGCGTGCGTGCGTGCGTGCGTGCGTGCGTGCGTGTGTGTGTGTGTTGGGTTCCGTCTTTGGTTACGTGAGTGGCTTCTGTTTGCACTGGGAATTGTCTTAAGCACCTGGTTAAAGTTAACAACCTCAATTCTCCTTCCACGATGCCGACCGTCCGTCCGTCCGTCCGTCCATCCGTCCGTCTGTCCGTCTCTCTATTTCCCATTCCTCCATGTGGAATAATAATAATAATAATAATAATAATAATAATAATAATAATAATAATAATAATAATAATAATAATAATAATAATAATAATAATAATAATAATAATAATAATAATAATAATAATAATAATAATAATAATAATAATAATAATAATAATAATAATAATAATAATAATAATAATAATAATAATAATAATAATAATAATAATAATAATAATAATAATAATAATAATAATAATTAATAATAATAATAATAATAATAATAATAATAATAATAATAATAATAATAATAATAATAATAATAATAATAATAATAATAATAATAATAATAATAATAATAATAATAATAATAATAAATAATAATAATAATAATAATAATAATAATAATAATAATAATAATAATAATAATAATAATAATAATAATAATAATAAACTTTATTTGTATAGCACCTTTCATACAGAAACTGCAGCTCAAAGTGCTTCACAACATAAAAAGGACAGGCATTTAAATGAGCACATAAAGTGCAGACATTCACATTCGGATCTAACAGGCCACCTTGTTTATGGTTTGATTCAGTTTATAAAAGAGTAAGATAAAATAGACAGAGTAAAATAGTGCAATAATGCAGTGCAATAAAATAGTAGAATAGAATAGACATAAAATGAGCACATAAAGTGCAGACATATAAAATCATTCAACCAATCAAAATCAGGAATGACATATTGGTCGCTCTAGTCGGCTGAATGTTATCTATAGCACCTTTAACTTCTATAGCAGTGTCAATGTCAAGCTTATTTGAAATGTGTTGGTCAGGGAATTCAGAAATGGGTTCATGGACTTGGATTGGTTGCCTGCTCGGACGCCCGCTGCAGAAGTATTTTTTTAGATGCTTTCTTTTTTTCCTTGCCAGAAAATATATCATCTTTAAGAAATGCCTTCTCTTCTACAATGTCAAATGTTCCTGTGTGTTTTATCTAACGGATTTAGTTTCCTCATATGCGTAGTTTACACAAGACTAAAATATGAATGATCCATTATAGGCCATTATTGCTATAGGGAAATTGCTGTCACACAAGCTGTCAGAAATAGGCTACTTTCACTTTTATTAAAGGTTGTATTATATGTGTAACGGTTGTCATATCGTCACCTTAAACTTCGATGCCCCGAGGGAGTTTCAAACTCGTAGTCTCCCACACCGCGGGCAACAGCACAGTCCGCTATACCAAGAGGTGAACTCACTGCTTTGTAAAATGTCTATGTGTCTTTTGAGGGTGAGAGTGAGTCTAACCCATAGCACCGCTACTCGCCCCAGCCACTTCACAACATCTGAAGTCCATCGTGACTGCGTCTCACGGTACCATCCATTACATATGGAAAGCAATGGATATATGGGAAACAGTTGAACAGAGTATGTCTTTATTCTGGTTTAAAATATAGGTTTTGTGAAATCATGCAAACAATAAACAGATTCTAGCTTGCAGGGCTATAGTGTGGGATGAATAATGCATTTATTCCGCCGGTGAAACAGATCTTGACTGTCACTCAGGCCTACCTGCTACAGTAGTATTATTTACTAAAGGCAACCGAATTATTTGAGAAACATGAGGGGGAGAACAAATAGGTTATTGTGCAGCCCACGGCAGTGAGGCAATCTCAAGTATACCCCCACTTGTACCGCTGCAGCCTTCCTCCTCTTCCTCCTCCTCTTCCTCCTCCCCCTCCTCCTAGCGCCACAGACAGAGCAGTGATGCCCTAGTTTCACACTCTGGACAGATCATGAAAGATTGCTCCGCTCCGCTTTGGTGACAGCTTTGTTTTCAGGTTCTCTTGGTCTATTTGGACGTTTCATTTGTAGGCTACAGATTCTAGATTGGAATGTGATTACCGGTGCACTTGTTTAGGCCTACTATACTTGATAAATGTGCAACGTCATACCTCGAAATAAGGGTTGATCTTTTTTTGGTAAAGTGGGACATGAACTAAAGATTTAGCATAATACAAATACATTCTGTCAAATATCAGCTAAATGTGTGGGGGTTGGGGGAGGGGCGATGATATCATTCACACTTGTTGCAAACACAAACCATTGTGTATATCATGATATAATAATAATAGGCTATGTGTTTTATGTCTAATTCAAATAATCTGCAACGTGCATCAACTGGCTGCCCTGGACTCTGGAGGTACTTCTCCTATCGGCTGCCCCGTTACCAACAAGGTCTGCCCTGTTACCAACAAGGACTGTCCTGTTACCAACAAGGTCTGCCCTGTTACCAACAAGGACTGCCCTGTTACCAACAAGGACTGTCCCGTTACAAACAAGGACTGCCCTGTTACCAACAAGGTCTGCCCCGTTACCAACAAGGACTGCCCTGTTACCAACAAGGACTGTCCCGTTACAAACAAGGACTGCCCCGTTACCAACAAGGACTGCCCCGTTACCAACAAGGACTGCCTTGTTACCAACAAGGACTGCCCCGTTACCAACACGGAATGCCCCGTCACCAACAAAGTCTGCCCCGTTACCAACAAGGACTGCCCCGTTACCAACAAGGACTGCCCTGTTACCAACAAGGTCTGCCCTGTTACCAACAAGGTCTGCCCCGTTACCAACACGGACTGCCCTGTTACCAACAAGGTATGCCCCGTTACCAACAAGGACTGCCCTGTTACCAACAAGGTCTGCCCCGTTACCAACACGGACTGCCCCGTTACCAACACGGACTGCCCTGTTACCAACAAGGACTTTCCCGTTACCAACAAGGACTGCCCTGTTACCAACAAGGTCTGCCCCGTTACCAACACAGACTGCCCCGTTACCAACAAGGACTGCCCCGTTACCAACAAGGACTGCCCCGTTACCAACAAGGTCTGCCCCGTTACCAACAAGGACTGCCCCGTTACCAACAAGGTCTGTCCCGTTATCAACAAGGTCTGCCCTGTTACCAACAAGGACTGCCCCATTACCAACAAGGACTTCCCCGTTACCAACAAGGACTGCCCCGTTACCAACAAGGTCTGCCCCGTTACCAACAAGGACTGCCCCGTTACCAACAAGGACTGTCCCGTTACCAACAAGGACTGTCCCGTTACCAACAAGGACTTCCCAGTTACCAACAAGGACTCCCCCATTACCAACACGGACTGCCCCGATACCAACACGGTCTGTCCCGTTACCAACAAGGACTGGCCTGTTACCAACAAGGTCTGCCCCGTTACCAACAAGGACTGGCCTGTTACCAACAAGGTCTGCCCCGTTACCAACACGGACTGCCCCGTTACCAACAAGGTCTGCCCCGTTACCATCAAGGTCTGCCCCGTTACCAACAAGGACTGCCCCGTTACCAACAAGGTCTGCCCTGTTACCAACAAGGTCTGCGCCGTTACCAACAAGGACTGCCCCGTTACCAACAAGGTCTGCCCCGTTACCAACAAGGACTGCCCCGTTACCAACACGGACTGCCCTACATCTTCAACACTTATCCCATCTTACTAGGTTCAGTGTGGACAACACTTAGTGTCTTACTAGGTTCAGTGTGGACAACACTTAGTGTCTTACTAGGTTCAGTGTGGACAACACTTAGTGTCTTACTAGGTTCAGTGTGGACAACACTTATACTGTCTTACTAGGTTCAGTGTGGACAACACTTAGTGTCTTACTAGGTTCAGTGTAGGCAACACTTAGTGTCTTACTAGGTTCAGTGTGGACAACACTTAGTGTCTTACTAGGTTCAGTGTGGACAACACTTAGTGTCTTACTAGGTTCAGTGTGGACAACACTTATACTGTCTTACTAGGTTCAGTGTGGACAACACTTATACTGTCTTACTAGGTTCAGTGTGGACAACACTTATACTGTCTTACTAGGTTAAGTGTGGACAACACTCAGTGTCTTACTAGGTTCAGTGTGGACAACACTTATACTGTCTTACTAGGTTCAGTGTGGACAACACTTAGTGTCTTACTAGGTTCAGTGTGGACAACACTTATACTGTCTTATTAAGTTCAGTGTGGACAACACTTAGTGTCTTACTAGGTTCAGTGTGGACAACACTTAGTGTCTTACTAGGTTCAGTGTGGACAACACTTATACTGTCTTACTAGGTTCAGTGTGGACAACACTTAGTGTCTTACTAGGTTCAGTGTGGACAACACTTATACTGTCTTATTAAGTTCAGTGTGGACAACACTTAGTGTCTTACTAGGTTCAGTGTGGACAACACTTATACTGTCTTACTAGGTTCAGTGTGGACAACACTTATACTGTCTTACTAGGTTCAGTGTGGACAACACTTATACTGTCTTACTAGGTTCAGTGTGGACAACACTTAGTGTCTTACTAGGTTCAGTGTGGACAACACTTATACTGTCTTACTAGGTTCAGTGTGGACAACACTTATACTGTCTTACTAGGTTCAGTGTGGACAACACTTATACTGTCTTACTATGTTCAGTGTGGACAACACTTATACTGTCTTACTAGGTTCAGTGTGGACAACACTTATACTGTCTTATTAAGTTCAGTGAGGACAACACTTAGTGTCTTACTAGGTTCAGTGTGGACAACACTTATACTGTCTTACTAGGTTCAGTGTGGACAACACTTATACTGTCTTACTAGGTTCAGTGTGGACAACACTTATACTGTCTTACTAGGTTCAGTGTGGACAACACTTATACTGTCTTACTAGGTTCAGTGTGGACAACACTTATACTGTCTTACTAGGTTCAGTGTGGACAACACTTATACTGTCTTACTAGGTTCAGCAAGGACAACCCAAAGCCGGCAGATTGGGGGGGGAAGAGAATCCATGTTGTGGTATAATGCCTCAACGTCTGTGTGAAAGGGGATTGTGATTATATAAAAAGAGCAGCAGAGATTGGCGCAGTGAATTGCTATATGTGATATGTGATATGTATGATATGTACAGATAAATTATACAAGCAATATTGAAATAAAACACACACACAAGCATACACACACACAAGCATAAACACACACAAACACACATAAGAATACATACACAAGCATACATACACACAAACACACATAAGCATACATACACAAGCATACATACACACACACACATACAAGCATACACACACATACAAGCATACACACACAAGCACACACACACAAGCATACACACACACGCACACACATACACACACATGCATACACACACAAGCATACACACACACAAGCACACACACAAGCACACACACACACAAGCATACACATACACGCACACACACACACACAAGCATACACAGACATACACACACAAGCATACACACGCACACACACATTTCCTGATTCATTATCCCAAGAACAAGCATCACTGTTCCTCAACTTTGTCTGTACGACCCCTACGACGCTATGACCCCTACGACCTTGAGCTCATGTCACACTGACACCCGCTTACTGTAACAGGCCATCACACCTTCCCACTATTCTGTAAAGAATGACTACAAGAGAGAGTGAGATAGACAGAGAGAGTGAGAGAGAAAGAAATAGATAGAGAATTTACGCACGCCAATGGCTTTGTAGTGAAAACACCAGTGCGCTATTTTGAGTCAAATTTCAAAAAGCTAAATGGATATACAGTCTTTTTCCAAGGCAACATATAAACAAAGTAATTTAGAAGCTGCACCGGGCTGTCCTTGGCATAACACCGGATCACCTGAGGCTGTATGTTGCTTTATCTTGGCATACAAGGGCTTGCTCTGAGAGGACATGATGAGAGTCAGAGTTCATCAAATCGTGGAAACTTTTTAGAGCTACTGTATGTACATTGTTTTCAAAGCATTCTCTGGAGCGTAACAGTAAGAAGCATTTTGTATAAAAGTATTCTGTACTTCTGTATGACAACTATTAAAGAAACTTGAACTTGAAACTTGAAACTTGATGAGATCCAAATGATGAAAAACTTTTCCTGCATTGCTGTCGGCACCGCAACTTGTCTTTCTCAGCAATGAGGCACATCCGAAACTGGCTAAGAACAACAATGTGCCAGGAGAGACAGTCAACTCTGAGTCTGCTTCACATTGAAAGTGATCTCACAGATAAACTCAAACCAAAGACGAAACGTCACATTTTGCTGCTTTAAGGTAAGACAATGGTTAATCATATTGGATGCCTTCATTTGAACACTTAATTTGCACTATATGAAATGAGTGGGGCTCGCTGTAGTAGCCTAGTGGGTGTGTGTATTGTATGGACAGCTCCATTTGCACTCCGCGCAACTATGGCCTCACCTAATGTTCTCTCACCCGCCGCCTAGGATGAGAGAGATAGAGAGAGAGGGGGGGCGAGTGAGAGAGAGAGTGAGTGAGTGAGTGAGTGAGTGAGTGAGTGAGTGAGTGAGTGAGTGAGTGAGTGAGTGAGTGAGTGAGAGAGAGAGAGAGAGAGAGAGAGACATAGAGCACAAGTGAGAGAGAGAGGGAGAGAGAGAGGAGAGAGACAGATAGAGAGAGAGAGAGAGAGAGAGAGAGAGAGAGAGAGAGAGAGAGAGAGAGAGATGAGAGAGAGAGAAGAGAGAGGAGAGCGAGAGAGAGAGAGAGAGAGAGAGAGAGAGAGAGAGAAGAGAGAGGAGAGAGAGGAGAGAGTGAGAGAAAGGGGGGAGAGAGAGATAGTGAGAGAGAGGGGGAGAGAGAGAGGGAGAGAGTGAGAGAGAAAGAGATAGAGTGAGATAGGGGGGAGCGAGAGGGGGAGAGAGAGAGAGAGAGAGAGAGAGAGAGAAGAGAGAGAGAGAGAGAGAGACGAGAGAGAGAGAGAGCATCATTTAACTACAAGGTTCAATAAGGAAGCAGAAAGGCAAAGCGATTAAAAGCCAATAATGAAATCTCACATCTCCCCATCTAACTGGCCGGAGGGAAGTGTCTGCAGAGAGGGGGTCCGATTACCATCGATGGCCCTCCAGCCCCCATCCATACTGATCCCCCGTAAGAGGGTGTTAAGACCAAATGGGCTCCCTCAGTTAAGACTTGCCTGTCAACAGGGATAATAGATCTTGTCATCGATAGCGGAGGGTAGTGGATAACCATAAAGGCTTGTGCTCATCGATGGCGACCAACAGTTAAGTAACACGCCACGTTATCAGATCGGCCTCCAAATCCTCTCGAAGGGGGCCTCTCGGCGATCGGTTGGACGCAATCGTTTTCCCTTAAAACCGTGTCCGTTATGAACTTCCAGGCATAAAACAAATTAATAAAAAATGGGTTTGATTCAGTTCACGTTTTCTTTTCACATTCAAATATTGCAAATAATTATTTAAATAACTAGCACATCATATACAATATGTAAGGGATAATGTATGGCTACGAGGTCATTGTCGCAAAATAATTGACCGACACGGAGTTTAAAATACCGAGGCGCCGCGCCGAGGTGTTTTAAACGTAGTGAAGGTGTGAGGTTTCTGTCCATGCTCACTTACTCGCTCTGTTCCTTTAAACCACCTCGCTCTGTTTTCCATTTGTTTTCTGTTAATCATTTCATTCCCCCATTCACACGCTTCTTCCCAGAGACGTCGTTGATTGGTTCTCTCCCGTCCACACGCTTTTCAATCACATTCCCCAGCTGTCACTGCTTGTCAATCAAGCATCCCCCTATTATTTATACCCCGTTTCCCCACTCAAGTTTTGTTGGATCGTTTTGATATTTCTGTTTTGCATTCGCCGTTCCTGCTGCCTGCTGTTCTTTCCCTGTGCTTTGCCTCCAGGATATCCAAGAAGCAATTCCTCTTGGACACCTTATTCCCGTGGCGACGCGCTCGCTCCGTTGCTGTTCCAGCGCTCTTTACGCACAACGCCTGGGTGAGTTTTAATGACTGTCTTTGATCCAATTCCGTTTTCGTGTGTTTTTATAACACTGAAGATTACCACCTTTTTATCAGACAGTCACTCACCCAGCGTTTGCCTTTTTTGATTGTTTCACTGGGATAATATTTTTGACCTAACATCTCCCACTGTGTGTTTTTCACACTGAAGATATTATCACATTGGATTGTATTTTGGACTTCGCTCACAGTGTCTATTTTTGCACCGAAGATATCTATCACTTGGGATTGTGTTTTGGAACGTTGCTCACTGTGTGTGTTTACACGAAGATTTGTTCACTTGGATAACTTTGTTTTTGGGTACAAGTCACCTCTCCTGTTCTCCTGCTCGTTTCCACCTGCACCCTGAGTTAACTCGCTCCCTCTCTCTCTCTCTCGGTCCCCGCATCACCTCGGAGATTCTGCCGAGAGAAGTCTGCAGAGCGGCTCTGACGTCAGCATCTGCTACCCCCTACTACCACCTCGGGAGAAGCTGCAGAGCAGCAGAACATTCATCCTTGCTTGTATTCCAGTCTTGTTTAGACTCTTCCAATTCTGTGCTGTTAATTAGTCTCAATAAACAAGCCCTTGTTTTTGGCAACTCTGAATCCTACTCTCTTGTGTCGTTGCGTTTGGGGTCGGTGTCAAACCATAACATTACGATCCAACCAATGACGACCCCAGCCGACACAGAGAGAGTAGTCACCTTGGGCATCGAGGGGGTGGTAAGGCGTGCCCTACGCTTCCATCGCGCTCCAGGCAATGTACCGGTTAATCGTCTCTTTGTCCCCAACTCAGTCCGGTCCCGGGTCCTCCAGTGGGGCCATACCAGCCGGTTCGCCTGCCACCCGGGCGTTCATCGCACGTTCTCCTTCCTGGCTCGTCGATTCTGGTGGCCACCATGAGGAACGACGTCAAGGGGTTCGTACTGGCCTGCGCGGTCTGCGCCCGCAAGAGAGTCAGCACAGCAGCGGCAGTCCAGTTAGAGTCAGCCAAGGAACACAGCCTACAGCTGGATGCGGCTGCAGCTGCTGTACAGGGACTCCGAGAGCAGGTCCTGCTTATTCAAGGGTCCCTGGCCGCTCTGGCAGGACAACAGTCAGGTATTCTCGTTCAGCTTCACACGCTGAGCGACACCGTTAACGCTTTAATTCCCTCACTTCCTTCAGGAGCATTCCCCGCAGTCCCAGCAGTTCCCACGCTTCCCGATCCCGCACCTCGGGAACCCCGTCTCTCCGTCCCACGGCTGTTCGACGGCAATCCCGAGGATTGTGCCACATTCATCATGCAATGTGAGTTGGTTTTCCGTCATCAACCAAGCCGTTTTACTGCTAGAGGGTGCCAAGTGGCCTATATGATGAACTTGCTCTCAGGCCGGGCAGCCCAGTGGGTCACTTCCTCCTGGGCAATGGATGCAGATTTTTGTTTCTCCTATCCAGACTTCGTGGCTGAGCTCCGCAGGGTGTTCCACCATCCAGCCCGTGGTCTGGACCCTGGAGCCCGGTTGGGTACCTTCCGACAGGGGAGCGGCGGGGTAACAGACTACGTCCTGGAGTTTCGACTGGCGGCGGTGGAGAGTGGTTGGAACGACTCAGCACTTCGCCTAACCTTCATGAGTGGGCTCAGTGACGCAGTCAGGGACCAGCTCGCGACCCGGGAGGAACCTGATTCCCTCGAGGACCTGTTCAGCCTCGCCATCCGCATCGACGGACGCCTCCAGGAGAGAAGACGTGAGGGAACCCGACGGGGACCCCCAGACGCACCCCCCGAGGTCCACGACCTCGAGGAGGATTTCAGTACCCCAGACGTACCCCCCGAGGACCACGACCTCGAGGAGGTTTTCTGTACCCCAGACGTACCCCCAGAGTACCACGACCCGAGGGGGTTTTCAGGGAGTCCAGGGCTCAGGTTTTTCCGCCTCGCCGGCCTTATGACTGTGCCATCGACCTCCGCTCAGGGGCCCCCTTTCCCGGTGGCCGCCTCTACAGTGCTGACCGCCCTGCCCCCTCCGTGACTGGTGGGTTTGTTCCCTCCCGAGCCGTGACCGAGGGGGAACCCATGCAGCTGGGACGCAACCGCCTTAGCCCGGCCGAACGGGAGTCCAGGCTCTTCTCCGGCCGTTGCCTCTACTGTGGCCGGGGTGGACACCGTGTCTCCAATTGCCGTGCCCGGCCAAGAGGACCAGGCTCGCCGAGACCCCGGGAGATCCTGGTGAGCCGTCTTTCCTGTTCCCCCACCCGTGCACCACCCAACCGTCTGGCGGACGTCACCCTAGCCTGGGCGGACCAGTGGGCGACGGTGGGTGCACTCATGGACTCTGGTGCTGATGGGAGTTTCATGGACGTTGGGTTTGCCACCCGGGCCAACATTCCACTTGAGGACCTCGAGAGGCCCTTGGAGGTCTTCGCAATGGATCATCGCCGCCTGGCTGACGTCACTCAACGCACCTGTCCAGTCCTTCTCACCGTTGCTGGTGACCACGTTGAGAGGCTCCAGTTTTTCGTCACCAGCTCTCCTCTTGTCCCTGTGGTCCTGGGCAGGCCCTGGCTCGCGCTGCACGAGCCCCACATCGCCTGGTCCTCCGGTACCATCAAGGGGTGGAGCTCCTCCTGTCGTGCCCGGTGTCTTCAGGTGCCGTCCAGCCCTCTCACCGGGTCCCAGTCCCCGTCTCCGGCCTCCCTCGCCGGTCCTCTGTCCACGTCTCCGGTCCCCCTCTCCGGGCCTCTGTCTTTGTCCCCCTCTCCGGTGCCCCTGATCACCGGCTTCCTTGGGTCCCGCACAGGAGGCGGAAGTGGCAGTTCCCTTCGTGCAGGACCACCTCGACCGCTGCCGACGAGTTTGGGAGATCACCAGGACCGCGCTGCTCCGGACATCTGAGCGCGCCTGTCGTGGTGCCGACCGGCGCCGGGTTCCCGCGCCGACTTACCGCCCTGGGCAGAGGGTGTGGCTCTCCGCAAGGGACCTCCCGCTACGGTCCTCGGCCAAGAAGCTCAACCCCCGTTTCGTCTGACCTTTCGAGGTCCTGAAGGTACTCAGTCCGGCGGCCCTGCGCCTGAAGCTTCCTGCGTCCATGCACATCCACCCCGTGTTCCATGTCTCCCGGGTTAAGCCCGTCTCCCTCAGTCCCCTTATGCCTCCAGCTCCTGATCCTCCGCCTCCCGTGTTGGTGGATGGTCACCCCCAGTGGCAGGTCCGCCGGTTGATGGGCGTTCGTCGGCGGGGCCGGGGGTTCCAATACCTGGTGGACTGGGAGGGTTACGGCCCTGAGGAGCGTAGCTGGGTCTCCCGGCAGCTCATCGTGGATCCCGGCTTGATCACTGACTTCCATCGTGCCCATCCTGACGAGCCGGGTCGGCCTGGTCGCCGGGTGGCTCCCGTGGAGGAGGGGGTACTGTGAGGTTTCTGTCCATGCTCACTTACTCGCTCTGTTCCTTTAAACCACCTCGCTCTGTTTTCCATTTGTTTTCTGTTAATCATTTCATTCCCCCATTCACACGCTTCTTCCCAGAGACGTCGTTGATTGGTTCTCTCCCGTCCACACGCTTTTCAATCACATTCCCCAGCTGTCACTGCTTGTCAATCAAGCATCCCCGTATTATTTATACCCCGTTTCCCCACTCAAGTTTTGTTGGATCGTTTTGATATTTCTGTTTTGCATTCGCCGTTCCTGCTGCCTGCTGTTCTTTCCCTGTGCTTTGCCTCCAGGATATCCAAGAAGCAATTCCTCTTGGACACCTTATTCCCGTGGCGACGCGCTCGCTCCGTTGCTGTTCCAGCGCTCTTTACGCACAACGCCTGGGTGAGTTTTAATGACTGTCTTTGATCCAATTCCGTTTTCGTGTGTTTTTATAACACTGAAGATTACCACCTTTTTATCAGACAGTCACTCACCCAGCGTTTGCCTTTTTTGATTGTTTCACTGGGATAATATTTTTGACCTAACATCTCCCACTGTGTGTTTTTCACACTGAAGATATTATCACATTGGATTGTATTTTGGACTTCGCTCACAGTGTCTATTTTTGCACCGAAGATATCTATCACTTGGGATTGTGTTTTGGAACGTTGCTCACTGTGTGTGTTTACACGAAGATTTGTTCACTTGGATAACTTTGTTTTTGGGTACAAGTCACCTCTCCTGTTCTCCTGCTCGTTTCCACCTGCACCCTGAGTTAACTCGCTCCCTCTCTCTCTCTCTCGGTCCCGCATCAACTCGGAGATTCTGCCGAGAGAAGTCTGCAGAGCGGCTCTGACGTCAGCATCTGCTACCCCCTACTACCACCTCGGGAGAAGCTGCAGAGCAGCAGAACATTCATCCTTGCTTGTATTCCAGTCTTGTTTAGACTCTTCCAATTCTGTGCTGTTAATTAGTCTCAATAAACAAGCCCTTGTTTTTGGCAACTCTGAATCCTACTCTCTTGTGTCGTTGCGTTTGGGGTCGGTGTCAAACCATAACAGAAGGTCAATTATTTTGCGACAATGACCGAGTAGGCTATACATTATCCCGCTTATTATATGGCTAACTTACTAACAATATACCTAATTCATTTGACAAATCGCAGTTGTTCTGTGGCTCTGTCAGCCCAAATAAAGTGATTATTATTATCGCGGGCAGCAGCTCTGTTCTGGCTCCGCTGTGTTCTGGCTCCGCTCATCGCTCCGCCCCCTGTCATCGCCGGCAGCAGAACACCAGTGTCTAATTGCACTGAAACAGTGTGTGTCAGTGGGCTTGATTGCCAACAGCTGCGCTCTGCGGTCATTATTGAAAAAACAGCGGTCATTATTGAAAAATAATGACCGCAGTCGGGGGGCTATTGACCAATCACAAGCAAGCATTTCGGCGAATCATGTAATAATATAGACATAACATAATGCATTTACATTTACATTTACATTTTAAATTAAACATATTATCATAAATATAATACAATTCAGAAGTAACCTTTTTGGCATTAGGAGTTTGTCTAGTCCTACTGGCAATTTGAAAATGAGCACTTCATCATTAGCAAATAAAAGCCATTTCTGTTTGAATTTTGAACTGATTGAATTGAAAATTAATTTACGTTAAAGCAAGATATCATATACAGTTGCATTATTTACATTGTAGTTGTTTAGCTAATGATTTAAAAGCCACCACCCACAGACACACACACACATGCACGCACGCATGCACACACGCACGCATGCACGCACGCACGCACACACACAAACACACACACACACACACACACACACACACACACACACACACACGCACGCACGCACACACGCACGCGCACACCACCCACACACACACATGCACGTACGCACGCACACACACACACACGTGCGCGCGCACACGCACGCACACACCACCCACACACACGCGCACACATGCACACACACACACACACACACGCACAGGGCCGCCTCAGGGGGTGTGCGAGCAGTGCGGTCGCACAGAGCCTCGCGGGAAGGGGGGCCTCGCACAAAAAAAAATCATTTTTTTTTTTTTTTTTTTCGCGAGGCCCCCTTCCCGCGAGGCCCTTTTTCATCACAGACCTAAAATCTAGTTTTCCTTATATGCTTATATATTTCACATTAGACACGTTCCTGGCTCTGAGGCTCTGCAGGCAGCAGAATTGGTTTCAATGAGGGGAGGGGTTACAGCCAGGTAGCATCTGTTGAGTTCATTGTGTGCGTGCCGGGGGGGGGTGAACCGACTCATTGCCAGACGTGAGCGATTCGACTCACGCTCACGGCAATGAATCGGCTCTTATGAACGCGTCGCTCATGACCGACCCATCACTAGCGTCTGACTATTTCGCGCGTGCAGCATTGGATGCCAGCCAAGATGAAGAAGACATCGTTCGGCAGATGGACTGAAGATGAAAGGTGTTGCATGTTAGACAGTTCAGTCAGGCTAGCCATCCCGGTTAAAGACAGGGACAGCTAGTTAGCTTTAGCTACGTTATAATATTAAGTGTGGTTCAGTCGGGATATAGCCATGATGATGTCAGCTAGTAGCTAGTAGAACGCGGTTGTCTCCATCCTCTTGGACGTTTGGTGAGTTTTTAATGCCCTCTATTCTATTCCCGCCGTGGATCTCTCTCTCTCTCTCTCTCTCTGGAGCCAAACTGGCCGACTAGCTGTTGTAGTAGTAGTAGCTAACGGTGTGTGGCCTGGTGTCAGCACCTGTATTGCTTTTCTCACGTTACAGTTTTTCAGTGGTAGCCGCATAGCTTGCTTCTGCGTTAGCTAATGGTTAGCGATAGCCGGGTTGAGCTAACTGTTAGCCAGTTAGCTGTTTAGCTACGACGTTAGCTGCCGGCTGCGCTCGGCTGGGAACGTTAGCTTGATGCTATCAGTTAGCCTAGAGTTAGCTGTTAGCTTGTGATACGACCATTGACATTAGCCGTGAGAATAGCAGGGGGTTCTGGCACTCTGACTACGACATCATCTTTGACAGAAGATGTAGTCAGGCCTGCACCATGACAAGGCTCCGGCCATAGCTTAGTTTTGTTAATAACGATGTTTTTTTCCAGGCAAAACATATGTTACTTCACAACATTTGGAGATACGACATGTGCTGTGTGTGAATTTTGGGTAGCTTGGGTAGCGTTGGGCCGTTGGCCAAAGCTGTGTGTGGCCTGGTGTCATTACCTGGCTAGCCTATTTAGCTGATGTCGGCCATTGGCTCCTTGCTGCTTTGTTTTCTCTGGTATAGACCCTCTTCTCTTTGGATTTAAGTGTTGATCTTTGTCCTTTTGGATCTCTCATACATGCTCTCTCTCTAACACACACACACACGACAAACACACATGCTCTCTCTCTCTCTCTCTCTTTCTAACACACACAGTCTGCCTATGGCGGCCTTTCTCGATGGCTAGGCTGTGCTCGCTGAGTCTGTACCTAGTCAAGGATCTTCAGTCACAGTGCTCAGGTATTCTGCCACTGTGTACTCTCTGTTTAGGGCCAAATAGCATTTCAATTTCTTTCCAATATGTGTCTCTCTCTCTCTCTCTCTCTCTCTGTACACTGTATATTGACTGTAGAACGGGAGCTCTCTCTCGCTCTCTCTCTTGCTATATGTTGACTGTATCATGCCCAGCCCAGAAGAAAACATAACAATAAGTCAAGAACAGAACAAGGACACCCAACAAATTTTAAATAAATGCAAATAAATGAAAGAATGCAAGCACTCCCAGACATACCCCACACGAAGGTAAGGCAAAACTCACTAAAACCTAACAATAGGTAAAAATGCTCCACAGGCAGTGTGGAGGAGAGAAACCTTAGAAGGGCCATTGAAGGGGGGATCTCCCTTCTTAGATGTCGGTGATGATAGTAGTGTTGCAGACAGACAGTTGGTAAGCATGCACTCAAGTGTGTAATGAAACACAGATGAGTGCATGCAATAGCAACTGAACATTTTGAAAGATTAAAGATAGAGCTGATAGCGATAGCAACTGAACATTTTGAAAGATTGAAGATAGAGCTGATAGCGAATCTATTTGAGGCACAGGGGCGGCGCAGAGAGGGTCGCGTCCTCCCCGTCTTAATCACGGGACATTCAACACTCCGGTCATTGCTCAGGGACAGCCGGAAACAGGGAGATAGGGGGCGGCGCAGAGAGGGTGGCGAACTCCCCGACATCATCGCGGGACGTCCGGCACTCCGATCACCACTACGAGACCTCCGGAGACAGGGGGGCACGCAGAGGGGGTCGCAACCTCCCGGCCTTAATCACGGGACGTCCGACACTCCGGTCAGCACTCCAGGACGGCAACACACGTGCACACACAAGCATGCACATAAAAACTGGCATGGACACACACTCACTCAAAAGCATGTACTCGCACACACAATGCATGGGTACACAAACACACACTCAACATGTGCACACACAGGCACACACTCAACATGTGCACACACACAATGCATGTGTAGACACGTGAATCTGTCTGACTGTCATTCCAACTGTTGTGGAATTATTGTTGTGTAATTTTGCTTTGTGACCCGTTTTGCTCTGGGACTCAGTCGTTTTGCTCTGGACTCAGTGAGACCTGGCGGAGGACTATCGCCAGGGGGAGCTGGTGGGAATTGGTCTGGCAACAGGTAGAGGTGACGAAGAAGCTGGGATCAAGGAGGAGTCTCACGGACAGAGCCTTCTCTTCGCCAAAATTTCCAGATGAGAGAGGACGTGTCGGCGGAGAGCAATCTACCTGGAGAACACGCGGAACGCCATGTGCATCGGAGCGAGTGGAAGTAGCGTTGTGCGCCGCGAGTTTAGCTTCCCAGTATAGTGAGTAGGGGCGAAATACGAAGAGGACGTTCAACAGACGGGAGGGGACTTCGACCACCAAAGCGTTGCGTATTAGATGTATAGTCGGAAAGTTAGCCTAGCCGCTCCGGCTGGTAGTTAGCTTCCAAGTATAGGAAAGTAGCCTTTAGCCCAGCCCGTCGCCTCGGCTCTGCTGCAGCTCACCGGACGTCCAAGGCATCACCACCTCTACCTTCTCCCCGCCAGACCACCTCTACCTTTTCCCTGCCAGACCACCTCTACCTACTCCCCGCCAGACCACCCTGCCTTCGTGCCCCACAGGTGACGGTAGCTCAGGACCTTAATGGCCGAACTCTCACCTGCTTTATTTGGATAGCATGCTCGCTAAGAGTGAAGGGGCTATCACGTTTTGAGCCACCACGTTCCCAAGCGGCGACCGAGTGCTCCATCTTTTATTATTTTGGGTAATGCCGGCTTAGCTTTAGGGACTATTATTTATAAAGTGTGTGCCCCACTTATTTTGGTTGTGTGTGTATATTGTGTTGCAGCACCTATAGGCGACATGTGTTTTTCATCCAGGTAGCTCATTCGAGCGTTGTGCTAACCTCCTCCAGATTGTGTACTGCAGAGTATTAACCCTTAAAGGGACGTTGTGCTGAGCGTTAACCCATAGGCCAATGGTGTTATCTGTTGTTTGATTATTGCAGTATCTTCCAGTAAAAGGAGAGGCGAGTAACTGGATTCCCTGTGTGTGTGTGAATTAATGTGCATCATCGTCTAACCCCTTTCATTATTATTATTATTATCATTATCGTCTAACCTCTTTTGATCCAGTGGCCTTGTGGGTAGAGTGTCCGCCCTGAGTTCGGGAGGCTGGGAGTTCAAGCCCCGGCTGAGTCATACCAAAGACTATTTAAAAATGGTACCCATAGCCTCCCTGCTTGACACTCAGCATCAAGGGTTGGTTTGGGGGGAAGTCCTTGCGACATATTAGCGTTATGTCCAAGGGGTGTACTTGTACATCAAGCTGCCTCACGCTACGGAAACAGGAGATAGGCTCCTGCCCCATGTGCCGTTACGGCTCGAGAACCATTGGTTCTCAAAGGCAACTTCTTCTTCTTTCTTTTGATCCACTGTATATGGGTAATTGGGGAAGGTGCTCCTTACAGGTCTCCAACAGTCAGCAAGGTACGGTACTGCTTTGGGGAAAAATTATACCATCCACCACTATACTGCCACCGGGTGTGATGGGGTGTGGGACGTACTAGGGGAAGTGTGGGTGTTTAGGGGTTGCTGTGCATCGCCCTGGAGGGTGAGAAGGACCAGTACACACCACCTAGGTTAGTAAATCCTAGGCCCCATCCGCCCCATTTGTTAACCTCAAATCTAGTACCCTTACACTGCAGTCGGGGGCCCAGCTGGACTCAGCTCTGCCGGGTTCCCACTACCCTCACTAAATAGGGATAATCCACCCTATTACATTTGGCGTCACGAACAGGATCAACATCCAAACTGAATCCCTTTAAGTGACCTGTTGAGAGACCAGAAATGGCAGACGAACAGACCCGCGCCATGCAGGAAATGGCGGCGAATTACGAGGCGCTCCAGGAAAAGTGCAAGGCCCAGGCGGTACTCCTGGAGCAACTGAGTGCCCAGCAGCCTTCACCCAAGGTGAAGAAAGAGGGGGCGGCACCATGAAAGACTTGACCGAAGGTTTGGAGGCCCTAAAAGGCAAATACCTTGACCAAGCAGCCCATATGGACCGACAGACGGTGCTCATGGAGCAGTCCCGGAGTGACCAGAGGGAAGCACTTTCCTTGGTCAAGGCCATCCCCGAGAAAAGCACCAGTGTGTCCCAAGTGACCCCCTGACTGTGTATGTCCAACGGGGCCGACAGTGCAGCGAGTTCAGCGGGGGAAAAGAAGAGGGGGAACCGGCGGTCGAAGACTGGATTGCCTCGATGAATTCCCACTTCCGGACTAGCAGAGTGCCAGTCGAAGTGGAGGTCGTAAAATTACACCTGAAGGGCGAGGCCAAGCAGACGGTGAGGTTCACGTTGGAAGAGGAGCACCAGCAACCGGACGCCCTGTTCCGAGTGCTAGAAGCGACCTATGGAGACAAAGCCCCAGTCAGCGTCCGTCTGGGGGAGTTTTATGACCGCAAACAAGCAGCCGGCGAGACCGTGAGGCAATACGCCTACAACCTACAAGAGATGCTTCGAGGTCTGAAGAGGCGGGCGCCCGACCGGGTCCCGGACACCGCCACCTTACTGCGGGAGCAGTTTGTCCTGGGTCTAAAAGACGACTCCCTGTGACAAGAGATGAAACGACACCTAAAAGAGAAGCCTGGTCTGACATTTCTCGGACTAATGTTAGCAGCGATCAACTGGTCAGAGGAAGAGGAGGTCCTATCCACTGCCTCTCCACAGAGCTCCGGCCCGGGGGTAGTGAATGCTGCTACTGCAGAAGATAACATCCCTCCACCGATCTTACAAGCTCTACTGGAGTCCATTCGACAGCTACAGACACGGCAGGAACAGCTATTCCGGGCCATGCAACAGAGAGAGCCTGACGGTGAGGGGTCCGACCGATTCGCTAGGGTGTGGCATGGAGGCCCGCCCCGCGATGCACGCAGATTACCCCGTAGGAGCGAAGATGGAAGGCTGGTCTGCTACACTTGTCAGCAGGCAGGGCATATCAGTCGCGAGTGCCCATACGCAAAAGGGGAATCACGGCAGTCGGAAGCACGGGGCCTCAAGGTTTCTCCCGCGCAAACACAAGGCGCCATCAACACCGCAGCCGGAGGGTCGTCCGACATGGCGACCACCGGCCGAAGAGCTGAAGATGGAGAGAGAGAGAGAGAGAGAGAGAGAGAGAGAGAGAGAGAGAGAGAGAGAGAGAGAGAGAGAGAGAGAGAGAGAGAGAGAGAGAGAGAGAGAGAGAGAGAGGATGAAAAGAAAAAGGAGATAAAGGAAGAATATAATAGGGGATAATATAGGGCAGTAGAGAATAATGTTGGAAGATAAGAGCAGGATGAGGTCAGGATGAGAGCAGGATGAGGGGAAGTTTAATGATCCAGAATGCTAGTTAGATCAGGATCCCAAACCTTTTCACATCAAGGGCCCCCAAATAGACACATCATTATTATGAAACACACGCCCATTTGATAAGGTCTTATCCCAGGAAACGCTGTCTTTAGAATACTTTTTGGTTGTCATGATTTAGTCCATAATTCCATTCTCATCTGTAGAGAGAGATAGCAGTGGTGAGAGGGAAACCTATTGATAAAGATTTTCTCATATATCGCCCACTTATTATTATTATTATTATTATTATTATTATTATTATTATTATTATTATTATTATTATTATTATTATTATTATTATTATTATTATTATTATTATTATTATTATTATTATTATTATTATTATTATTATTATTATTATTATTATTATTATCATTATTATTATCATTATCATTATTATTATTATTATTATTATTATTATTATCATTATTATTATTATTATTATTATTATTATTATTATTATTATTATTATTATTATTATTATTATTATTATTATTATTATTATTATTATTATTATTATTATTATTATTATTATTATTATTATTATTATTATTATTATTATTAATATTATTATTATTATTATTAACCCTTTTTTCTTTTTCTTTTTAAACAAACACATAAACAAACATGACAACACACGATTAGATATACAAGCATTGTTAACAGTGCACATCAAATTAAATCACTGTTTAGATAAATGTCTTATACAAGATATGCCCCTAATACCTGCTATCTATTCCCCTACACACATATGCTCTTGCTCGCACCCCCCACCCTGGACCCCCCAATGAATAACCCATCCATTATCATTCGCTCCTAACCAGACACTACCATTATATGCTAGCTTTTATTCTCTCCACCACTTCTAACCACATTGTCAATTTGGATTCATTGAGACTCAAAATTCTTGCTGTAGATATTTCTAGATAAATCACATCGAGATATGTAAGAATCCGGACCTTTCGGCACATTTTTTCCGGTTGAATCCATCGTGATGCTATCAGTTTTTTAGCCACTGTAATACCAGATAAAACCAATCTCTTTAGCTGTATAGGTACTGCATACTCAAAAACATCATTCAGCAGTAATACAGAGGGGTGTACAGGTATATTCAGAATTAAGAGATTTGATAATTGCTGGGTCACTTCTTTCCAGAATATCCTAACTGGTGGGCAGTCCCAGTACATGTGCATAAATGTCCCCTCGTCCCCATTTGTACATAAGGAGCATTTGGAGTCTTGTTTAAGACCCATTCTGTTCAGTCTTATAGGAGTCAAGTATGTCCTATGAATATAGTTAAGATTGATTTGTTGATGGTCCGGGTTCCTTGATGCAAGTCGAACATTTGCCCAGGCTTCTTGCCAATCAAAATCTTTTTCCAGGTCTGGTATATCCCTCCTCCAAATAGAGTCTAGGTGGAGGGTTTCATACGAGGCCGTTAGTAATTGATGATAAAAATCTGATACAAAACCTCTCGATGTCTCTCTTTCATAGAAAAATGTGTGGTATCTGTGGTGTGCAATTGGTATCCTTAATGGAACACTGTGAGCCTTCAAACATAACAATAATTGTGCGTAAAAATAATATGTGGAACCGGTGAGATTAAATTTTTTTTTCTATTTCATCATAACTACAAATACCCTGTTTGTTGAAAACATCTCCTAATGTATGTATGCCTTGCTTTTCCCATCTAGGGAATCTTATATGTCGTTTTCCAATAAGGAGTGCATTGTTATTGAATAAGGGAGTATGATTATGCCATTTATGTGGATTAGAATATTTTTTTTGTGTTTCAAGCCATATCCGGATCGCATGAGTAATTATGGGGCCAAATTTCAGTTTGCATTGCTTAATTGATACTTTGGTGTATACTATGTCCTGCAGTCTCTGTGGCGCTACTATATTTACTTCAAAATGTCTCCAGGATACTGATGCTTGGGGTTCAAACCAGGTTGTCAGTGGTCTTAAAGTGTACGCCTTAAAATAGTGAAAAAAATTTGGAAATGCCATCCCTCCGTCGGCTTTGTTTCTCTGTGCGGTGGATCTTTTTATAAGTGGTGGTTTGTTATTCCAAATAAATTTATATGCGGAAGAGTGTAATTTTTTGGAGGGGGTAACGGAAGCATTGAGCTGATGAGGTTGATTCTAGGTAAGACATCCATCTTAACTGTTGAAACCCGTGCCTGTACTGAGTTTTTAAGTTTTGACCACCTGTCAAAGTCGTATTTTATTTTATTTTGGATTTCTATGTAATTGTGTTTCACCGTTTGGCTTATGGTAGGGAATACTTCAACTCCCAAACATCTAAAGTGTTTAACCATTGGTATTTCTTCTGGAAGACTTGTATTTTTTGCAGGGGCGTTCAGTGGAAGGAAAGCCGACTTTGGCCAGTTTATCTTAAATCCTGATAGGTCGCCAAAGTCATTAATCAACTTGAGAAGATGAGGCATTGCGGTGTTAGGGTTTTGCATGAACAGTATTACGTCGTCCGCATATAGACTAATTTTGTGTTGTGTGCCCTTGATTACGATTGGTTCTATGAGTTGGGATTGTCTTATATATTGTGCTAAAGGTTCTAGTGATAAATCGAATAGTCCGGGACTAAGAGGGCAACCCTGTCTAGAAGAGCGTGATACCGGAAATATTCCAGAGGTGATTATACCTGTTGTAATCATGGCCAATGGGTCTTTGTATAATACTTTAATCATATCAATGAATCCTTTTCCTAACCCCATCCTTTCTAATACTGCCCATAGATACGACCATTCCAGCCTATCAAAAGCTTTCATTGCATCCAGGGACAGCATCGCCTTAGGTGTGGTGTCGTCCTTGCTGGCATCTAGTACGTATAGTAATCGTCTTATGTTGTCAGTGATCAAACGGTTTCTTATGAAGCCAGTTTGATCCGGATGAACTAAAGACGTCATATGCTTTTGAAGTCTGATGGCTAATACCTTAGAGAACAGTTTGATATCGGTTCCGAGAAGGCTTAAGGGTCTATAACTACCGCACTCGGTGGGGTCTTTGTCTTTTTTAAGGAGGACTGTTATGAGTGCAATATTGTCGTTCTTATGAAAGTTCCCCTCCTTGACTGAGTATAAAATCATATTAAGTAATAGGGGTCCAATTATGTCCCAGCATGAGAGGTACATTTCTGATGGTGATACCGTCTCTTCCAGGAGCCCTACCACTTTGCATTTCGGTTATGGCCTTCCTGAGTTCCTCTAGTGTGATTGGTGTTTCTAACTGTTTAGCATCATCCTCTGAAAGTTTGGGGAGGTTAATTTGATTAAGATATGTGTCCATTTTGTTTTGATCGAAGGTCGTTTCTGATTTATACAAGTTGGAGTAGAATTCTTTGAATGTCGCGTTTATTTCTTTGGTGTCTGTTACAAGTCCTTGTTGTGCTTTAATGGAAGTTATATCTGCAAATTTTGCGTTAACTCTTAATCGCGTAGCTAGTAGGTGACTTGGTTTGGAACCTTGAGAGTAATGCTGTTGTCTTGTGCTACGTATTTGTACTTCAGATTGTTGTTTGTAAATGGCGTTAATCTCTATTTTTAGTAAATTAACTTGAGATTCCAGTCGAACCAAGTCTTTATATTGTAAAAAAGTTAATAATGTAGAGTAAAGCGTTTCTAGTTCGGCCAGTTTTGAGCATCGATTCTTGCGTATTTTGGATGAAAAGCTATCAGTGAAATCCTTGATCATTCCCTTTACCGACATCCATAATATTCTAGGGTCCGGCACCGAGTTCACATTCTCTGGTAGGAATACTGAAAGAGTTTCTTTGAGTTGTGTAATGAATTCCTTGTTATTCAGCAGTGTCGTGTTAAAGCGCCATCTTGGGGCTCGGGATGATAGTACACCAAATGATCCTTTTAGGAGTAAATAACAGTGATCTGATAATGCATTGGGTACCATCTCCACTTCATAGTTATCAAATAGTCTCGGTGTTGCGAAAACATAATCTATTCTGGAGAGTGTTTTATGTCTTGCTGATCAACAAGAGTACTTCCGGGTCGTGGGGTTGAGTGATCGCCATAGATAATTTACACCTGTATTCTTTGCCCAATCCTAACGCATTAGATTACTTTTTTTGTTCGTTGGAAAAGTTGGGATAAGATTTATCCAACCCAGGGTCCCAAATGGCATTAAAATCCGCACCAATTATAAATGAGTATTCTGGAAGGTCTAACATTTCCCTAGTTAGTGCAGTGTAGAAATGAGTTTCGTATAGATTTGGGGCATATACCGCTACCAACGCTATTTTCCTATTCTTGTGTATAATCTTAGCTATGGTTATCCGACCATCTGCATCAGACCATACTCCCTTCAATTCAATAAATAATAATATTTTATAAATAACATACATATAAAAAAAAAATTGATCCCCCCTCCCTTACAGAGTCGTACAAGGTACCTATTTGATACCTCCTTCGCGTACAACTTCTTCCTTTCCTGCACCTCTGGTCTGCCCAGAATGAGCAATTTATCCTAAGCTTTCCTATGTATACCATAGGATCTATACTTTTAATTCTAATTTAATAGAATGTCACCTGTGACCAAGCCTCTCTCCCGTTAATGTAATTATAACAGAATGAAAATTATACCTCAATTGGTATACTCATTTAAATTTTTTTTTCTATTAACATTTATTGGTTAGAACATTTCAGAATAAAGAAATAAAGAATAAGAAATAATGATGTTTAGAATTAGATATCGAAAACCCATATAATCTGGGAATATCTACTTAAATTTTCTTTTTTAAATACATTTGCATGTTTACACATCTAAACGACAAGGAGATTTTTAAATACGTGTATGCACATCGTCCCCCGTCATGCGTGATCATTAATCTGTTATGGTGGTCGTTGTTCTTCACGTCTATTTCATGACCAAGTCTCATATCGTTGTTGTTTCACAGGGGCCATCATTGAAAAAGGTATTGTATTCCACTGCTTGTGACTTGCAGATTGATGTTTTAATGTTCCAGTACATTCCTCGTGCCTTAGAACAATAACAATCCAGTGTATTCCACAATATTCCGTTATGACTCATAGCCTTCAAGTAAGATAAATAGAATAGAAAATTCTAGAATGTTCCAAAATGGTCGGTAGCAAATCATGATCTGCATATTACCATGAATCTATATATATGGTGTTTAGCATTTTATATCAAATTACTTATTTCTCAATGTTGTCAAAAGCTTGTACAGTATGTTGCCGTTTTTGATGTCCATGCAATTGTAGAGTTATCCATGAAAGATGAATCTTGTCATCCACTTTTTATATTCTTCACGTAATCTTCTGCCGCCTCAAGCGAACGTAGCACGAATCTCTTTCCTTCTCCCTCAACTATGGAAAGAATAGCTGGATACCGTAAGACGGGGTGGAAACCTTTCTCATATAGCCTGTGTACTACACCCTTGTAGTGGGGCCGCAGAGTTATGGCTTCCTTGCACATGTCTTCATAAAACCACACTTTTTTCCCTTTGTACATCAGTTTTCCCCATTTCTTGCGTGATTCACTGATAATCGTGTCTCTTGTTGCAGTTTCCCGTAGACTAGCAATTATCACTCTTTCCTTGTTGTTGTTGTTGTTGTTGTTGTTGTTGTAGTTTTCAGTTCCAATTCTGTAGTGTTTGTCCACTATCGGTTCTGTAGATAGGATTTCAGAACCTAGGATTTCGACTAGCACTGCAGCAAACTTGTCATCTGTGCAGTTGACTGATTCATCCAAACCCACTATACGGAGGTTAAATCTGCGGGCGTGCCGTTCTATTTCTAGCAGATGGATCAAGTTTTCCTCCTTGTTGTCATGGATCATCTGCCGGAGCTGTTTGTTTTCCAGTTGCATTTCCGTCGATACTTCGGCGATAGTTTCAAATAGTTCCTTATTCTTCTCATCTTGTTTCCGTGAGTATTCGATCCCAGTATTTGCAACCGCCATTATGCGATCGGATTGTGCTACAACCTGTGTCTTGATTTCTTCAAGTTTAGCCTCTATGGCTATCTTAAATGCGGTAGCATTAGTCTCGGCTCTTTCCACAGCTTTAGCAATATCATTAACCTTGTCGGTTAAGATCTTCATCATAGCTGTCATCAGCGTTTTGAAGTCGGGTGACATACTCTCCATGACTGTCTCGGCTGAGGTCGTCGGAATATTGGAATCCATGCGATTGTCGGGCTTTTTGTTCTCAGTAGCGTCTGCTTTTCCTTTCACTGTGGAACGTGTCACCGCGCCGTCTACCGTTGGAGAATCTGCTTCACGGCTTTTTTAGTTATCTTTCTTTGCTGGCATGCTGCGTTTACTGTTGATATAGTTAGTTGTATAAAGTAGGTTTTTAAGCGAAATTAACAAAAATTAGAGCGGAGCTTGTGACAGATGCGTTTGTCACATACTGTCGTCAAACCGGAAGTCTATTATTATTATTATTATTATTATTATTATTATTATTATTATTATTATTATTATTATTATTATTATTATTATTAATATTATTATTATTATTATTATTATTATTATTATTATTATTATTATTATTATTATTATTATTATTATTATTATTGTTATTGTTATTGTTATTGTTATTGTTATTGTTATTGTTATTATTATTATTATTATTATTATTATTATTATTATTATTATTATTATTATTATTATTATTATTATTATTATTATTATTATTATTATTATTATTATTATTATTATTATTCATTTAGCTGGGGACCTTCTGGAGACAGTTCCCAGGACCCCCCTGGGAGGTCCCCAGACCCCATGATGGGAAACGCTGATTGAGAGCATGCAGCCATTCCCTTTCCTTTCACACTAGACAACATAATAACTAACCAACCGTCTACCCAATCAGAATGCCACCAAAGCACGTGTGTAATTGTATTAAATCTACTCATTCGTATTCGCATTGGATGTTGTTGTTGTTTCTGCAGTATTCTAACCGGTGTTGTTCATAATAACAACACAGGTGTTGTTGTTTGTGTTTTTTACATATAACTCCCGCTGGGCCGGGTGCTTAGCTCCCTGCAGGGGGAGTTACGTTGGCTCCCCTGAATTGGCTGACAGGTCCTAAGCAGAGCTGTCCGTTGGGTAGAGATGCGGGGGGAGCAACGGTTGGGGCCTTATAACAGGTGTTACTTTACACATCACTCCTGCCTGGGCGCAAATTAATAGGAAATAAGCTGCTCCCCTGAGTGGCCAAGTTACACCGCTCGTTGTCTATCTGCCAGCGTTCTCCTCGGGAATAGCTTTTAAAAAATAACAACGAATAAATAGAAGGGCGGGGGGTTAGGGTGAGAAGTGTTTGGGTTGAGAGTGAGAATGGTTAAAGGTAAATATCCCAGTGCTCTGTCAGATCTGATCCCGGGGTGCACACAGGGCCGTACAGTGTGCTGTCAGATCTGATCCCGGGGTGCACACGGGCCGTACAGCGTGCTGTCAGATCTGATCCCGGGGTGCACACAAGGCCGTACAGCGTGCTGTCAGATCTGATCCCGGGGTGCACACGGGGCCGTACAGTGTGCTGTCAGATCTGATCCCGGGGTGCACACAAGGCCGTACAGCGTGCTGTCAGATCTGATCCCGGGGTGCACACGGGGCCGTACAGTGTGCTGTCAGATCTGATCCCGGGGTGCACACGGGGCCGTACAGTGTGCTGTCAGATCTGATCCCGGGGTGCACACGGGGCCGTACAGTGTGCTGTCAGATCTGATCCCGGGGTGCACACGGGGCCGTACAGCGTGCACACAGGGCCGTACAGTGTGCTGCAGGGGCGGATTTAGGATTGTAGGAGATCCGGGGCTTAGCCCAGATAGGTGCCCTTTATTTTATTTATTTTTTTTATTTTTATTTTTTTTTGGCAGGCAAATTGTGGTTTGGAGGGGCATTCCACGGCAGATTCTTTTTGAATTTAATGAACCTGTACGTTCAATTTCCTGCAATATAGAGCCTTCAATCTTGACCAATAAAGCTGCTCTTTTCACTATAAAACTCAGTTAACCATAACGTAGTTTTTTTTTTTTTTGTATTTTATTTTTTTATTCTTTTTTAAAACAAACATATAAACAAACATGACAACACACGATAAGATATACAAGCATTAATTGTCAGGGCACATCCAATGAGATCACATTTTGGTTAGTTGTTTTATATAAGATATACCCATAATACCTGTTATCTAAAAAAAAAACCCTACATACGTATGCTCAGCTCGAAACCCCCCCTCCCGGACCCCACCTTGAGAAGTACCTCCACTATCCCTCGCACCTAACCAGACACTACCATTATAAGCTAGCTTTTATTCTCTCCACCACTTCTAACCACATTGACATTTTGGATTCATTGAGACCCAGAATTCTTGCTGTAGATATTTCATGGTAAATTACATCGAGATATGTAAGAAACCAAACTTTACGGCACATTTTTTCCGGTTGAAACCAGCGTGATGCGATCAGCTTTTTGGCTACTGTGATACCCGATAAAACCAATCTCTTTAGCTGTGGATTCACTGCAAACTCAAAAACATCATTCAACAGCAATACCGAGGGGTGTACAGGTATATTCCAAGATACGAGTTTTGATATTTGTTGGGTCACATCTTTCCAGAATGCCTTAACTGGTGAGCAGTCCCAATACATGTGCATAAATGTCCCTTCGTCCCCATTTGTACATTGGGTGCATTTGGAATCATGTTTGAGCCCCATTCGGTACCATAACGTAGTTATGGTTAGATTTATATATTGGGGGGGATATATCATATTTTTCATATAATCAAAAAGTGGTGGAGCAAGATCATACCTTTGCTCCCCCAAGTTCAATAGTGGGAGAGCAGAGATGCTCCGAATGCTCTTATGGCCAGGCGTCTATGATTCACTGATACAAAGTAAAATAGTGCAGTGCAATAAAATAGTTAGTAAAATAGAATAAAATAATGCAATAGTGCATTGCAATAAAATAGTTATCATTGTATTTTTTCGGGAGGCCGGTAAGGAGTGCATTACAGTAGTCGAGTTGGCTTGAGATAAAGGCATGGATCTGGTTTTCAGCGTCCTTTTGATTTATAAATGGCCGTACTTTAGCTATGTTTCTAAGGTGGAAGAATTAAGTTTTTGTCAACTTGTTGATTGTGATTTAAAGCTTAGGTCTGAGTCTACCATAACACCAAGACTTAACTCACTCAAATACAGTTAGCAGCTGGATAGACCACAGATGGAAATTAGCCTCTGCTAAATCTGGTGCAAACATATTTTCATGTAACAATGATGAATTGTAAAAAAAAAAAAAAAAAAAAAAAAAAAAAAAAAAAAATTATAAATAGATTCGGGGCTTTTCAGAATACATTCGGGGCTTGAGCCCAAGTAGCCACCCCCTAGCCACCCCCTAGCCCCGCCCCTGGTGTGCTGTCAGATCTGATCCCGGGGTGCACACGGGGCCGTAGAGCGTGCTGTCAGATCTGATCCCGGGGTGCACACGGGGCCATACAGCGTGCTGTCAGATCTGATCCCGGGGTGCACACGGGGCCGTACAGTGTGCTGTCAGATCTGATCCCGGGGTGCACACAGGGCCGGACAGCGTGCTGGACAGAGAGCTGGGGGAGAAGCACAAGCATTTCGTGTTTTCCGGAGAACATTTTCACGGATGATTTGTTCTTGGCTGTGTCTGTTTTATTCTTCTATTACTGAACGGTGCATGGGAAGGGTTTGGGTATTTGCTCCCATAATGGAGGCTACGAGGTCTTCGACCAAGAACCAAAATACCCCCCCCCCCCGCGCGCCTCCCCCTGCTACAGATCAGTTTCTTAATCGTCTACTGCTCATTACCCTAAGAAAAGAGATGTCCCTGTGTCCGAAATGTCTGACGACGGCTCATTAACCGTCGAGACATCCTGGGCGTAGTGGCTTCAGCAAGAGACGAAGGTCATTACAGTATGCACTAGGGATGAGTTAACATTTTCTAATTTTCGAATAGTCGTGCAAGTCTCTCCACATTCGATTTTCATGTCAGAGTCGAAAAAAAAATGTATAATGAATTTATTAAAACCGGTTGATAGGCCAATGCAATGCTGTTATTATAGGCTACGATGGTGAATGGTGTAATTTTGATTTATTGTCAGCTGAGCCGATCAACGTTCTGATGAAGGATTATCTGAAGTGCCTATTTTCCATTTTTTACTTACATTTGGTAGACTCTCTATTCGAAAAGGATTTTGGTCAGTCATGCACATCCCTAGTATGTACTTCATGTTGAGCAGCTAGCATCTGACTCTTTTGATTTCCCCTTCATGCAGTTACAGTTATGAAGACGAGTTTTACCAGTGCACATTAAAGTTTCATCTGTGTCCCAGAGTAAACTGTACATGTACTTCATTCGATAAGCAGTAGTATATTAAATAGGATTTTTATAATGCCTCATAATTGCATTATTTTAGTGGTTGTTACACACATAGTTGTATCATGATGCATCATAAAAGTACATTTAATCTTTTTTATTTTGAAATCAAACAATATACAAACTATATATTATATACATATAAATACATGTAATCCTTTTTTTATCAAATAATATACAATACATACATTATAAATATGAATACATTTTACCTTATTTCCCCTTTTTAAATCAAATTAATATATAATACATACAGTCAGGGCCGGACTGGGGAAATAATTCATACCGGGAGATATAGCGCGAAATATAGCCCCAATCAGGCCACTTTTTAAGTGGGGGGTCTGGGGGTCCCCCACCCGGAAAATTTTAGTTACAAAGACTTAATTTCCTGCATTCTGGTGAATTTTAGTGCATGTGAATCACAAACTAATGAGCCAACAATTGCTTAGTACAATGTACTGTTATGAACCTCAAATAAAACTGTTGTGGCACTAGCAATGGTACTCTCTCCACCTTCAAAAAGAAAAAAGCAAGAGCACAACATATTTTTCTATTTACTATTATAATACAGTTAACCACTCTCTCCACCTATTCAAACAAGGCAAGAGCACAATACCATATTCACTTTACTCATGCACTACCCATCAACCCTTTACACAAACATTAAATAACAGACCTTTCATTACAATACTATAATAACAGTAGCCACTGCCAGAATAGTGACACATGTATCAAGTGTGGTGAGCACACGCATGCATGCACAACGAAGACAGAAGATTGCGTTGTCTTAATCATTTTAACTATAAAATGAGCTCAAAGTATGAGCTCACTGACTGAAATTTCCAACAAAAGCATCAATTGTCAAATAATATTGATCACATTAACTAGACTAGATGTTTTTGAGGAAATTAGAAAGGGAACAACAACTTAACCCTTGTGTCTGATCAGATTCTTATTTTTTTGATAACTTTGCAGTGATTATGTTTGTAGCCAATGTGGCAAAGGTGTGTAATCTTTGAATTATCTTGGAATTATTTTGACTCTCTCTTTCATAAATTGTTTATTCAACTTCAGCCCCAATCATAACCACCACATATTGTTTTTTGTAATGTCAGATTTAACAACTCCTTTTGGGAGTGTGCCATCTGCCATCCATTCACCGCCTCCACGGTCAATCAGTTGTATCGCCTGGTCCCGCCTCCACCAATCACAAGCGGCAGCACGGCTCCATTGTGTGTGTGTCCGCGTGAGGGAGAGAGAGTCAGATAGTTCTCCAACTCTGTAGCAGACAGTGAAATCCTGGTTGTTCCCCACCCACCTGGTTATCTAAAAACTATCGCGCCGCGCCGCCGCCACAACTAGAAACAATGGCCTGGCAAAAAAAAAAAAAAACATTATATATATATAATATTTTTTTTTTATATAATATATTTTTTTTTATCTGTGCAGGCCAGGCCACGGGAAAACTCCTGGTGCTCCCGATGGCCAGTCCGGGCCTGCATACAGTACATTATGCATATAAGTACATTTAATATATTCTTTTATCAAAGAAAATATAATGAATACATTGTAAATATAAGTACATTTAATAAATTTTTTCTTTTTAAATCAAAGAATATACAATAAATACATTATTAAAAAATATCTGTGTTCCACGGGTGCCAGCCAACCAAGTAAAATACTAAACTATATTGTTGGAATATAGTAACAATTGACTATATCTATTACATTTGAATGGTTTTAAATAGTATTTAGAATATAATTCAAAACTTCATGATACACCATGCGGTACATATATTATAAATAATTGTTACTATGAGTTGCTACAACAGAAGAAGTGATTTGATGGCTCATAATATGATTGACATTTCCATTACACTTAGAGCAGTCATAGTATAGTGTAATAATGGTGCATTCGCTACGAGTTGAAAGCATTGTTGTGGTCAGTGAGTCAGATAGGAGACAGGTTTGCAGCCATATAGAATCATATACTGTAAGTGCAATTTTATCAACTTGAAACCCATAAATTACAGTCCAGACACAGGGTATCTGTGGCTCATAGCGGTCGATAACGATAGGGAAGATGCACTGCGAATGTATTGTTTCTGGGCCAATTAGTCCTACGGGGACTATTTTTAATAAATCATTATGCAGTGCAATATTAATGACTCAAAGCTCATAAACTTCTACCTTGAAATACAGCTGAGGAGAGGGGTGTTCCTTTCCGTCCAATCTGTTGAGTGGCTCTGTTCTAGCTGCTTAGAGCACCCTCGTAATATATCACCAAAAAGACGCTTGCCAGGAAAACATTAAGGTTTCACAGTTTTATTTTCACCAACTAAATATATAAAGAAAATTGAAAACATTTAAATATAATATTACATCCTAAGGCCAAACGCAATACTCAGAGGAGCTAATAAATAGAGTAGCTAATTATCAAACCTTTTCAAGCTGTTTATTCTGTCTCAACTGAAGGTTATGAGCATCAGGTTGTACTGTTGTACTTCAACAGTACAGCTCATGCATAATTAGAAAGCCTTCTAAGACTATACTCTAAGAAAAACACATGTCGTATTATGGCCTTACAGTAAAAGGAGATATATAGCTTATACAATGACATATAGAAATGTATCAACTACATCTGTTTATATTACAGAGAAATAGTTGATCCTATTTATAGAATGTTATACGTATTGTTACAAGATAATAGCTGTGTCCATACGAATGTTCATGAAGTATTATGACTGCGTTATTATGAGTTTTAATGAATGCGTTTGGAGCCTTTAAACATGTGAATAGTCTTCCTAAAGATCCAGTACAAAGTAGTGCCTCATCAAAGAGAGCAGATATCAACCTCTTCATGATATGTGCTCACTGCTCACTGAGGACCATGGGCACAGAAGATTGTGGAGGAATTAAGTCTCGTCT
>NC_140179.1:63043886-63046386 GCF_963971535.1 Notolepis coatsorum | reverse complement strand
TAGGTTAGGGTTAGACAGTGTCTCAGGAGGTAGAGAGGTCTTCTGGTAAACAGTAGGTTTAGGCGTAGCACAGTGTCTCAGGAGTAGAAGTGGTCATCAGAATGTTCCTGGTTAGCTTCTGGCTCCTCCTGGCAGTGGCCGAAGTCGAAGTGTCCTTGAGCGAGACACTTAACCCCCTGCTCCCGATGAGCAGGTTGGTACCTTGCATGGTTGCCTCCGCCGTCGGTGTGAATGTGAGAGTGAATGGCGTGAATGTTATACATAAATTGTAAAGCGCTTTTGGATAAAAAGCGCTAGATAAATGCAGTCCATTTAGCATGTCACCCTAATTCGCCTGGTGGCAAAGACACCGGTTAGGCGGAATGATATAACTTAGCGACTTTAGTTCATTATGTTGGTTCTAGACAGATATTTATCAACTCCACAACTATAAAGGTAGACCTAAAGGTAGACCTCACGACACAAATAATGCTAAGGAGGCTTTGGGAAAATCAGGCAGAGAGAGAGAAGAGAGAGAGAGAGAGAAGAGAGAGAGGAGAGAGAGAGGATGAGAGAGAGATGAGAGACAGAGGAGAGAGGAGAGAAGAGACGAGAGGAGAAGAGGAGAGACGAGAAGCGAGAGAGAGACAGAGACAGAGAGAGACAGAGGGAGAGAGAGAAGAGAGGGACAGAGAGAGATGACAGAGAGAATAAGGACGAGAGGGAGGAGAGGACAGAGAGGACAGAGAGAAAGAGAGAGGTAGGACAGAGAGAAATAGAGATAGGGAGGAGAGAGATAGAGAGAGAGAGAGAGAGAGAGAGAGAAGAGAGACGAGAGAGAGAGGAGAGAGGGAGAGAGAGAGAGAGAGAGATAGAGAGAGAGAGATATTGATGTTTATAAATTCATGTTTATGTTAACACTTTGATTGCCTAAGGCTAAATTCATGATATACCATCCCTTGCCAGCTCTATTTGTCTATGGAGAAGTTCCCCTTCTTTGCAGGGCTATAACTTTTTAAATTCTATTGCTAGATTGCCATTATTAGGGGCCCATTCAAGGTCCTATATGTATTGTTCATTGTGTATGCAACGTTAAACTTTTTTCATTCACATATTCATAGTAAAATATGGTCTAAAGTATGTTTTCATCTCTTTCTGCAGCTTTCTCCAGAAACGTGATTTATAGCCCCAAATGCATTATATTGATGATGAAATACAGTTTGGTAGGAATCTGTGCGAGATCAAAAATTTCAATTGGACGTACTTCTAGAAGTTTCTACGTATCATCTGATGATGACCGGATGGGCGGGGGGATCGTTTATAATTCACGTGGGCAGCGTTATATCATTCATCTAGTGTGGGTGATATGATCATCAGAGCAGTTTATATCGAACACGTTCAAAAATAACGCTGAATCTTACCGTATCTTCCTCGCGCCGTTTGGACGATGAGCGTGGAACTGAAATATTCCTATTATGGGATGTAGAAATACGCGATCTATTTCCAGGTTGTATAATAGTATATACGTCCAAATCATGTTGTTTATCGAGTTATTGGCAACGGATCGCTATGTATTGTGTCGAGATCGAGTCCCGGGACCTATAGAGAGTGCCCGGAAGTAATATGGACGATCAGCACTTCATCCACATGACTTCCTGTTTTGCGCTTCTGCCGAATCGGGCCACCAGATGGCGCTCTTGAACCGCTAGAGGGTTGAGAGGAGGCCCAGCACTGTTGTCTCAGGGCTGCGGAGGAAAAATATGATTTCGATCACAGATTTTTGAAATATTGATATTAAAGACGAGTTACGGCGTCCTCTGCAACTTGAGCATGGCGGGGTAAGGACGCCTAAACACGTTTTCGGCACTTAAAGTGTTAATATTAATCATTTGTTTTGGCAACATGTACAAGTTACGTCATGCCAATAAAGCCATTTGAATTGAATTGAATTTAATTGAGAGAGAGCAGGGGGCGTATCAAGACCCAGCACTCTACTGGGGCACAGGGGGGGGGGATTTTTTTTTGCCGGTTTTGGCCGTTTTTTGGGGGCGAAAATGGGTGGATTTGGATTTTGTAACTATTTTTTTTTAACTTTATTTCGGTTTTAGGGTTAGGTTAGGGTTATGTTATTTAATTATTTTGGGGAGCCAGCCCCCCAAACTCCTGAAATGCATAGAAATCTATGAAATAAATAAAACAATCTGACATTTATATTAAAAAGAGCTAGCCCCCCAAACCCCCTAAAATACATAGAAATCTATGCATTTTTGGAACAGTTACTATATATATAGTCAAGAAAGCATTTAGTCATACTTAAAGTTTAAAGTGCTTTACTTGCATTGAACATTCCATTGAACATTAAACATTGAGGAGACATCATTAGAAAGCACAATGTATGTTTCCATAGTTACGCAGATGACACACAAGTTGTACATCTCTGCTGAACCAAATGATCACACAGCTATAAACTCCATTTCCGCCTGTCTCTTAGCAATAAACAAATGGATGACGAACAACTTCC
>NC_140179.1:63002476-63042476 GCF_963971535.1 Notolepis coatsorum | reverse complement strand
CCAACTATCCATCTGTCTTATCTATCTAGTCGGATCACCTAGGGAACAGACCAACATCCATCCTTCCCTTTAGCACTCTTCTTCACCCTTTCTCACTCATCTGACAGTCGGTCTGTCCAATCCGAGACACGCCACAAACCGCCTTTGCCGGTCCTTTATACCGGCAGCCATCAGGCTCTACAACCAAGGGCTCGGACAGGGCCGGACTGGGGAAATAATTCATACCGGGAGATATATCGCGAAATATAGCCCCAATCAGGCCCCTTTTTAAACGGGGGGTCTGGGGGTCCCCCACCCGGAAATCTTTTGTTACAAAGACTTAATTTCCTGCATTCTGGTGAATTTTAGTGCATGTGAATCACAAACTAATGAGCCAACAATTGCTTAGTACAATGTACTGTTATGAACCTCAAATAAAACTGTTGTGGCACTAGCAATGCTATCTCTCCACCTTCAAAAAGAAAAAAGCAAGAGCACAACATATTTTTCTATTTATTATTATTATTTTGACTTTATTTTGACTTTCTCTTTCATAAATTGTTTATTCAACTTCAGCCCCAATCATAACCACCACATATTGTTTTTTGTAATGTCAGATTTAACAACTCCTTTCAGAAAAGTGGGAGTGTGCCATCTGCCATTCCATTCGCCGCCTCCGCTGTCAATCAGTTGTATCGCCTGGTCCCGCCTCCACCAATCACAAGCGGCAGCACGGCTCCATTGTGTGTGTGTGATCCGCGTGAGGAGTGGATGGGGCCTAGGATTCACTGACCTAGGAATGGTACTCTGGTCCTTCTTGCTTCCAGGGCGATCAGCAGTAGCTCCCCACACACCCACACTTCCCCCAATACTTCCTTGGCGGCACGGTGGTGTAGTGGTTAACACTGTTGCCTCACAGCAAGAAGATCCAGGGTTCGATTCCCGCTTGGGGACCAGGTTTCCATGATGCCAGGTACCCAGGTGGGGTATCTCCCAGGCCTTTCTGTGTGGAGTTTGCATGTTCTCCCCGTGCTCGCAAGGGTTTCCCCCCCGATAAGATAAAACCCAATGGAAAAACATGCACAACAACAGATCGCTAACGCTGTGGCGTCCTTGACGAAGACGGACAGGAGCACTTGGATTGGTCCCCTGGCGTGGCTCACGTTGACGCCTGTCTGCTCCCGGCTGCCCTTGGGGGGGAAGGACGACGGGATCGGTTAATCGCAGAGACGAATCGCATCGGCGATTCTAAAGAGACAATGCGTGCGTGTGTGTTCCGGTGTGTGTGCTAAAAACTAACCGCTGTGTGTACCGCTAAAAAACATTGAGTGTCATTGCATGCCGAATAAAGACCTCTGCAACAGGTCCTGCATTATTATTATTATTATTATTATTATTATTATTATTATTATTATTATTATTATTATTATTATTATTATTATTATTATTATTATTATTATTATTATTATTATTATTATTATTATTATTATTATTATTATTATTATTATTATTATTATTATTATTATTATTATTATTATTATTATTATTATTATTATTATTATTATTATTATTATTATTATTATTATTATTATTATTCCTGAGCCCTCCCACACCTGATGGCAGTAAGATGGATGATATATTCGCTCCCCAAAGCAGTACTTTTCCTTAATGATGAGTGGAGACCTTTCACATTTTATAAAGAACCACACATTATTATTACACTCAAAAGAAATTAACAGTGGGCCCACATTAGCAAATAAAAGTCCTATCTAAAGCCGGCTTTTTCCCCAAAACAATAAATGGTTCGGGCGCCCCTAGACACTGTTTCCAGCGTTCGTTCAAAGCACCGTTTATCTTCGCCCTTAGAGAGCCTGCGCCACACAGTGAATAGTCTACCGATAACGTTTCAGCACTCGAAGCGCCGCTGTACTTATCCAAAATGGCGGGGTCAATTTGGATTTAGTATCACCAGGCGTGCATGAAGAACAGAGAATTAAATCTACTGTATGTACAGTAGGTTTCTTATTCTTGCAAGAGTTCAGCCACTTTTAAACTGATTTCAAATCTGATTGTTGCTAAATGCTCAAAATAGGGGAGACTAAACTAACTGTGCTCCAATATATGCCAATAAGGTTCAGTTTTTTGGTATATTATCCTGAGTAATAAGAGATGTAAAAAAAATGCATACGGAAATAATTAGCTTGAAGTCACCTAGAGGCCTCTGGGAAGTGTATTTAAAAAAAAATGCCAACACTCATTGAAAGCTCTGGATGTCCTCTTCAAAATGGCGTCAAAATGACTACAATTACCGACGGTAAATCTTTCAAAATTGCCGACTTTCGCGATCAAAACAACACAAAAACGAATACTAAAATCACACTAATAACACTTTAACCTATTGGTAAACTAACGTATTGATGATAATATGCATTATAACTGCTGTTGTGACATGGTTATGATGTTTATACTTGAATATGTTTGAAAAATAAAACGATAATTTTGTCAGACAGTCTGGAGAGATTGATTTATGACGTGATGTCATCTGCAGCGGACCGCACGGGCGGAAGAAGTTAAACTGAAATGCGTGTTCACGCTCAATTACTTTGCATACAGACACGCCTCGTCTGCTCCTTATAAGGCCAATGAGGCGTGTGCAAAACAGCTTGAGAGGTTCGGCATTGCATGCTGATCCATTCAACAGGAATTTGCGACTGATCTCAAATTGAGATTAGATTCAAATGTATTGTTATTATACAGCACAAGTACAATACACCATCCAACCAGAGTGGATTTAATGCTACAGAAATAAATAAATAAAAATAAATAAATAAATGGCTTAGCAAGGCAGCCTTAGTGCACATCCAAGCGTGCACACACACACGACTCACAACTCAGTGTATGTGTGTGTGTGTGTTAATCTGATGACAAATAAAGACTTATACTTATATATATATAGACGTATTGTATATGTGCGAAATGAATCGTTCCAGCAAAGTAGTCTTTGTCAATACTGAATGACTGAGCACTGAAATACCGGACCAGGATGGTGCATAACGGTCTCTCTCTCTCTCTCTCTCTCTCTCTCTCTCTCTCTCTCTCTCTCTCTCTCTCTCTCTCTCTCTCTCTCTCTCTTTTTGCGGGTCAAAGTCAGTTGTTTATTTATTTATTTTTACTGTTTGCATACAAGGTGGTCCGCAAATGTTCTTGATAACAATCTAGTGGTCCACATAAACAAGAATGTTTGGGTTAGCTTTCTCCGTCTACAGGAAAAGAACAAGATTCAACAGCTGGTGACTTCCGGTCAGCTATAGAATGGAGTAAGTCGCATGTGACACAGCTGCTCACCCGTTATTTTTTTTTCGTTTTAAAAACATATTTATAGACCACCAATGCGTTTAAAACTTGACGCATATATCAACTGAGATTATCAACTAACTATATTGACTGAAAGATTCGAGATGCCAACAACAAGGAAAGATCATAAAACGCTTCCAAAACCAAGCGCAGAAGACCCCCCTATGGCCGCGGGACACGTTCGCAAAATCGCGGAGGATATTGACGGGATGTCATCCACCCCAAGTTCAAGCCCTACAAACACCTCCTCAGACACGGAATATATCATCCGGGAAATGAAAAATGAAATGAAAAAAATGGAGAAGTCAATAACCGAAAAAGTAGATGCTATCAAAGAATCTATCGAAGGCAAAATAGAAGCGCTAAGAGTGGACGCCGAAGCACATATTAAGCGCACCGTGGCACTGGAAACAGGCCTGGAAGACCACCAACAAAATTTCGTTCGGATCTACAAAGACGTAGATGATATCAACGTTAATCTAACGGCTGAGATGAAGGGAAACTACAAAGAACTCAATACGGAGCTCAGCGATATAACGGTTGAGCTTAAGCGAATCAATTAAGAACAGAAAGCCAAAATATTCGAGATGGAATATCAAAGTCGCAAGCTGAATATTCGTATAGTCGGTCTGGATGAGTCGGTCAGCTGCATACACCCTGAAGAGTTTGCGACAGAATTACAGAAAATCCTGGGACCAGCGATCCTTCCTAAAGTACCCGAGGTGGAGCAGTGCTACAGATTGGGGACCCGATCCAGTGACAATAACGTTAGACCCAGAGTGATATTGGTTATCCTGCGCCAAGTCAGAATAAAATAAATTATTATTCGTGAAACTCGCAGGATGAAAGGCAATCTGAAATACAAGGATATATCAATACACTGTTTTGAAGATTATTGTCGGGATGTGGTGATCCTACGAACCAAGTTCAAGACGGTGATGTCTAAATTCTATCTGGAGAAATACAGACCCCTATTAATATACCCTGCAATACTTCGCATCGTCGATAAACAAGGAGCAAGGGTTTTCCTCAACTCGCCTGAAGATGCAGCCAAATACATGGCAGCACAAAACGCAGGATAGTGTATAAATGGCCTTTTAATCTCTGTTAGGCATGGACACCATATAGTATAAACTTTAATGAACCGATGATTTGGAACAGAGAGACCTACGAGCTCAGAGTTATTGAATGTTTTCCCCGTTGGGCTTCTATTATTGCGGACATATTGGATTCAAAATTGGAACGATATAGAGAAGATGAACATGGCGTTGAAGTGATCCTTATTTTAAGAGTATGGAATTCTAACAACATTCCAGAACATACTGGAACATTCTAACACTGTAAAAACGACATATTGGAATAATCTAGAACATCTAAAACATTCTTTGATATAGGGAACATTCTGGAATGTAAAGATAATTGGATCATTCTGGGATATCCGGTAGTTTAAGGGAGGGAGTTATACGCGAAGGTTGTGTTCATGGAACACAGTCATGTACAACTCTCGGTGGGAGGGGGGAATAGGGGATTTTTATTTGTATATATATATGTTTTTAAGCTCTGCTCTCAACGGGACCTCAATAATTGGATGTACATCTATTGTAGCTTCGCACTCCAGAAGCATTACCAACAACTACACAACAACATGTATAGATTATGGCTAGTCTGAATATAATGATCTGGAACACTGGTGGAATAAATAAACAACACAAACACAAAAGCGTGCTCACACTGATGAGAAAAGAACAGGTGGACGTGGCTCTGCTAAGCGAAACGCACATTTTAGAGAAAGACATAGATTCGTTAGCGGACAACACATATCATAACATTAGTCACTCATCCTTTGGAACGAGAACTCGGGGAGTAGCCATAGTCGTTAGACGGAAGTTGAACATTGAATTGAAGGGAGTATGGTCTGATGCAGATGGTCGGATAACTATAGCTAAGATTTTACACAAGAACAGGAAAATAGCGCTGGTAGCGGTATACGCCCCAAATTTATACGAAGTTAATTTCTTCAATACACTTACCAGAGTAATGTTAGACCTTCCCGAATACTCATTTATAATTGGTGCGGATTTTAATGCCATTTGGAATCCAAGGATGGACAAATCAAACCCCTCCTTTTCCAGCGAACAAAAAAATTCATCCAATGCATTAAAGGATTGGTCGAAGATTACAGGTGTAAATGACTTATGGCGATCACTTAACCCCACGACCCGGAAGTACTCCTGTCGATCTGCGAGACATAACACATTATCCAGAATAGATTACATTTTTACATCCCCGAGACTATTTGACAACTACGATGTGGAAATGATACCCAATGCATTATCAGATCACTGTTATTTACTCCTAAAAGGAACATTTGGTATACTATCAACCCGAGCCCCAAGATGGCGATTTAACACGATGCTGCTCAATAACAAGGAATTCATAACACAAATCAAAGAAGCTCTTACGGTATTCCTTCGGATGAATGCGAATACGGTACAGGACCCCAGAATATTATGGATGACGACAAAGGGAATGATCAAGGATTTCACTGATAGCTTTTCCTCCCAATTACGCAAGAATCAATGCTCAAAACTAGCTGAACTGGAAACGCTTTACTCAACGTTATTTAATTCTTTACAATACAACAACTCGGTTTGACTGGAAAATCAAGTCAACATACTAAAAAAAGAGATTAACGCCATATATAGACAACAATCTGAAATGCAAATACGCAGCACAAGACAACAGCAGTACTCCCAAGGTTCCAAACCAAGTCACCTATTAGCTATGCGATTAAGAGTCAACGCAAAATTTGCAGATATAACTACCATTAGAGCAAAACAACGACTTGTTACAGAACCCAAAGAGATAAACACGACATTCAAAGAATTCTACTCCAACTTATACAAATCAGATACAACCTTCGATCCAAACAAAATGGGCACATATCTTAATCAAATGAACCTCCCTAAACTTTCAGAGGATGACGCTAAACAGTTAGAAACACCAATCACACTAGATGAACTTAGGGAGGCCATATCTGAAATGCAAAGTGGTAGGGCTCCTGGAAGAGACGGTATCCCACCAGAAATGTACATCTCTTGTTGGGACATAATTGGACCCTTATTACTAAATATGATTTTATACTCAGTCAAGGAGGGGAACTTCCATAAGAAAAGTACAATACAGATAGTCAGAAGAGAAGAGTCTACACAGGAGAGAAACCATGTCAATATGAGTACAAAACATTTAGTCTTTTAGTTAGTCATAAAATAATCCACACAGTAGAGAAAGTGTCAAAAGATGTGAGGAGTGTCAAAAGATACACATTTTCTTTTAAATAAATAATAAATAAACAATTTGTATTGGTATTTTGCTTTGCTTTGTTTGTGTTAATACAATTGCATTTATCTATAGTCCTAATTCTGTCACTGTTTGATGTCACAAAGAAGGGTGGATCCGAAAGCTGTCTAGAACATTTATAACATGTGATGAAAAAGTCAACAAATAATGAACAAACTGTATTACACATTTGTTAATGATGAATAGTGTTCACTTTAGATTAGGGCACACAATAGCATCTGCAAATGATTTATAGATGTTTCATGAATGTCTAACAAATCATTTGTTAAACATGAAAAGACAAGTCTGGTTTTTGCCTCGTGTCTGTATTCATGAAAGCCAGATCGTTCATAACAGGTGAGTTGAAAGTCAACAAATAATGAACAAACTGTATTACACATTTGTTAATGATGAATAGTGTTCACTTTAGATTATGGCACACAATAGCATCTGCAAATGATTTATAGATATTTTATGAATGTCTAACAAATCATTTGTTGAACATGAACAAATAAATGGAGGTATAGTAGTTTTTTCATATCCATTTTTCAAAGCATCTACAAATGTGTAACTACACATTAGATATCATTATTAAATGTTGCACTAATAATGAACAAATAAGGTTGATCATGTGGAAAAAAGTTACCAACAGATCGAATTTTAAACGAGTACATTTACAAATGATGTACTAATCAGTTGTAAATGGTTTTGTTCATGTTTAGTTCATTATCCACTAATGCGTTATAAATACTTTGTAAATGGTATACAAATATAGTTATAACTGATTTAATAATCATTTATGAATGTATATAAATGGTTTGTTCATGATTGGTTAATTATCTACACATACCTTATAAATGTATTATAACAGGGTGTTATTATAAAGTGCTACCAATTATTTTAAATCTGCAGCTTACAGGAAATGTTAATGAAAAAAGTAAAGCAAACTTGGGAAAGAAAAAAAAACAATTATACACACTACCCTGTTATTTGTGGAAATTTTTTTACCTTCTTGGAGGCACTGAAGGCAGCAGGAAGCTCAGTATTTGGTGGTATTTGTGCTCCTTGGGTGTGGCTCCTCCTTTTGATCCACTTGGAACAGTTGCTTTGCTGCGGACGTTCCGGACATAATTGTCCCTGATGTTGTTCCATTTTGCCTTTACCGCTTCCACATCTGAAAAAGAGAAAAACACATTTTTACTTTTGACTGACAATTAACAATGTTTTTTTCTTATTTACAGATACATGGCATCAGGGGACTCAATGTGCAGCTTGGCATACAGCTATCGCCTTGGAGTAGAGACAGTCTCTACCTGTATTGAAGAAACCTGTAGGGCAATTGAGAAAAGAATGGTGTCTGTCTACCTGCCGAAACCCACAGCAGAAACCTGGAAGAGGATCAGTTGGCAGTTTGAGGAGAAATGGGATTTTCCTAACTGCTTAAGAGCGATTGATGGAAAACACATCAATATCACTGCACCAGCTAAATCAGGGAGTCTCTTTTTCAATTATAAAGGGACATTCTCAATTGTGCTTCTTGCCCTTGTCGATGCAGAGTACCGCTTTACTGCTGTACAGGTGCAGGAATTTGGAAGAGCTAGTGATGGTGGGGTTTACGCCAGCTCTGCACTGGGAAAAGGGATGGCTGCAAAAACCTGCATGTCCCAGAAGATGCCTTCCTACCTGGTGCAGAGGATTTGGAGAGAATGCCATACACCATGATCGGAGATGCCGCATTTCCCCTCAAGCCATACCTAATGCGACCCTATGCTGGAAGACGGCTCCCAAGGCGGAATGCCATCTTCAACCAATGAGGGTGACCCTCAGCTGGCAGAGGAGCTGAACTCCTTTTTTGCACGATTCGAGGCGAGGCAGACAAAAACATCCACACTGCACATCAACGCCACCCCCGAGGCGGTGCCGACAGAAGCAGCCTCACCACGCTCACCAGCCCCCAGCAGCATCATCCTCACAGAGCACGAGGTGAGACGTACACTGAAGGGAGTGAACCCTAGGAAAGCGGCGGGCCGGACGGTGTCGTGGGACGGGTGCTGAAAGACTGCGCTGACCAGCTGACAGGGGTCTTCACTAAGATCTTCAACCAGTCCCTGTTCCAAGCCATCGTCCCACCCTGCCTGAAAACCCTGCCTCTCGTCCCAAAGAAGAACTCCATCAGTTGCCTGAACGACTACCGTCCAGTCGCACTCACCTCCCTACCCATGAAGGTCTTTGAAAAGACACTCAAGCCCCACATCATCTCTAGCCTCCCACCCGGACTAGACCCCCACCAGTTCGCCTACAGAGCCAACAGGTCCACGGAGGATGCCATCGCCACAACTCTCCACTCTACCCTGTCCCATCTGGAGAGAGCGGGGGGCTACGCACAGCTGCTCTTCGTGGACTTTAGCTCTGCATTCAATACCATCCTGCCTGACAGACTAGTGCCCAAACTCATGGACCTTGGACTAAACCATCCCCTCTGCCGGTGGTCGAAGGACTTCCTCTCTGACCGCCCCCCAGAGGGTCAGGATAGGCCCCCACACCTCCACAGCCATCAGCCTCAGCACCGGATGCCCCCAGGGCTGCATGCTGAGTCCCCTTTTCTACTCTATTTATACACACGACTTCACCGCAGTCCACCCCAGCAACACCATCATCAAGTTTGCTGACGATGAATGATCGGCGAGTTGCCAAACCGGAAATGGACGGTTGGATCTCGGTGCGTCTCCGAAATACGTCCGGCCACTCGCATATTGTTGTGGGACTGTAGACACACGTCCATGTGTAGCGATCGCTGCCATAATGCAATAATCGATACGATTTGGCCGTATATCATTATTATACAAACCGGAAATGGATTTAGGCGATCGCCATCAAATAAGTGGGATACTTTTGCTCCAGTCTCATCGCCCAACGGTAAGAGGAGGCTGACGTTACTTTCAGCCTGTTTGTTTATTATTATCCATGCAAACCGCTCTGATCCATATATCACCCTTACTACATAAAGCATTTAACGACGATCACGGAATTATAAACGACCCCCCCCTCCGTTCATCCTCGCATGATCAGTCATAATGTTTAGGATCATGTACAGTTGAAATGTTTAATATAGCGTGGATCGGCAACAAACGGCATTTGATAATCTATATATGCATTTATGCCTATATCTCACGTTCTAGGAATTACTGCAGAAAACGATAAAAACATATTTATATTCGTATGAATGTATGCATGAAAAAGTAAAACGTTCCTACATCCTGAACGATAGATAATCGATGTTTAATGGGCCATAGTAATGTCAATTTAGCAATACAATTAAAAAAGTTATAGCCCTGCAAAGAAGGTGAATATCTCCATAGACTTACAGTGCTGGCAGAGAATGGTATAAGATGCTCAAATAGCATGGCAGGGAAAGTGTTAAGGACATAAACACTAACAGTATAATTAGCTCATTGGGAGTTATTCAATTACATTTGTGACTGCTGTGCAGCATTCATCGTACACAATACAACAAAAGAATGTGATATTGCAGTAATTTCTTACAATTTACATTTACATTTAGTCATTTAGCTGACGCTTTTATCCAAAGCGACTTACAAGTTCTGTACGACAAGCCATCAGGAAGGGCACAACTCTATCAGCTGAGCAACAATGTTCATCAATTTGATGTTGTGAAGTCACAGTAAATTGTTGTAATATACAACAAAATAATGTGATATCACAGTAATTTCTTACAATTTGAAGTCGTGAAATTACAACAATGTATTGTACTACCAGTGCTGTGAAATTACAACACATTGCTGTGAAGCCATTCACAGTAAATAGTTGTAAACCTTACTGTAAAAGTCGTGCAAAATATTGCCAGTAATTTATTGTGACTTTACGGTGAACAATCTTACAGTGTTGTATAATACAATATTGACACAGATGATGTTTCAAAAACAGATACAAGGGCGGCTAGGTGGTGTAGTGGGCAAGGCGCTCGCCATCAATGCTGGAGACGCTGGGTTCGAATCAGCTTGGCTGCTTTGAACTGCTGCGGTCAGGCAAGCGATACCGGAGTCTCAAGGCGAGCACAGAAAGACTCAGAAGAAGCTTCTATCCCCAGGCCATCAGGCTGCTAAACGAACAATGAACACTACACAACAACAACCACCAAACGCACATAGCACACACATCCACACGCACACACTCACTTTAAACAAACACACTGTAGCACCCACTCCACACACTTTATAGCACACACCCACTTTAAACAAACACACTGTAGCACCCACTCCGCACACTTTATATTTATTGATGAAGGATTGCACTACAACTCGTACACCTTACTGTAAATTGTACCTAAATTGTACCTCATCCCATTTCTGCTTTGCACTATATAGTACTGTACATTAGTACACTGCATAGTATTGTATATTATATGGTAACTCAGAACATTGTACATATGTCTATACCGAACACTGTGACCTCATTTTCTTTTTCTAAATTACATGCTATACTATGTTATTTGATACTATCTTGTCTAGCACAGTCTCTGGAGCGTAACAGTAAGAAGCATTTTGTATGAAAGTATTCTGTACTTCTGTATGACAACTATTAAAGAAACTTGAAACTTGAAACTTGGTCGTTCATACTAACACAATTGGCAGTGTTAGGGGTGGGAAAGCTGAAGGGTGGGTCCTGGGCGTTGTGGACAGCGGCCCCTACAGTTCGGTCGGGGCGCCTGCACAGCGAGGGTAGGATCTGGAGGGAGGTAGTGTGACCTTCCACACGTTACACTCTCCCGTGAGAATCTGCGCTGTCAGGCTGGCTGCCGGCTGGCTGCACATGCGTCGGAGGAAAGCATGTGACAGTCTCCGGCCTCTCGGACCAACAGTAGGGGGGAGTGCTCAACAACCAGGAAGGGGGTTGGGAATTGGCATAACGACTAACAGTGGGATGGGAGAAATATCGTAAAAAAGGAGGGGGGAAAAAGATAATAATAACAAATAAAAATAAAAAAATGATACAATAGCATTTCCGTAAAACTATATCTATGGGTACAAAAAGCAACGCTGTCTCCAAATAGAGCGGCTACCAATAATAGCAGATATAGAGTAATACCTTGCTAACTGTTTAGCCTTTCTCTTGGAGATGTGGGCCATCTGAAGGCCCCTAACCACCAGCCCAGTCTGAACCCTGTCTAAACAGACTATAAGTCACAGCCATAAGAACTAATTAAATAAATTAAATAAGAACAAGAGTGACCAAGAGAATATTAATAATGAAAAACGGTGGTGCCGTCCTCAACACTGATCTTCTTAAGCAGCGTTGACTGCCTCTCCTCTGCGACAGTGCCCTGGGCAAACAGAATGACGAACGGAAAAGAGACAATCGACATAGCTTGGTAACAGGTAACATCATTGTTGTTCTTAAGCACAGGGAAAGTTCACCCCCCTCCCCTTTTACAGGTATATAAGGTATTTCAGGTAGATTTATTCCATCTATTCACAACAATTAATGGTTAGTGTATTGTGTCCATACCTGTCTAGTGTTCAAGATGGTCATAAAAGGTGTGGAAGTCTTTCGGGATAACCTCTTTGAGTTCTTGGAGGTGTCTGTACTTATTTTACTTGATCTACTGGCGCCCTGTGTAGAGTGGCATGACTGTCGGCCTGTCTGTGCTGGTGGTTCGGAGCTGGTGTTTTGGCATTGGAGTCCAGTTGTCCGAGTGCTGGGTCTTGACGTCCATCGTCCCATTGATGTTGTACCTAATAACATACAAAAAGACAGAGGTTGGCTGAGTTTGAATGCAACCATTGACACAGTATCAACAACAAAATATACTTTTACAAAACAAGTTATGGCAACATGTGTGAGAGGGATGGTGAGAGGGTTGGTAGTCACCTGATGGCTCTAATATCATGCACGGTGGAGTCTCCAGGTACGCTCCCTGGGCGGATGGACTTGCAAAGCCTCAGTTTGCTGAAGTCTTGGAAGAAGGTGTGGTCGACATACTTGACCTCATATGAGTTGGGCCTGGACCGGGCTTTCTTCATCAGGGCAGCATATTCAGCTGGGACATAGATGTCTTGGTTCTTCAGACGCCTCTCAATGACACTGTGCACAGAGTCACATTCCATCTGTGTGTGTCCCTTCTCCAGGAACTTCTGAGTGACTGCCTTTTTCTTCTCTGTGGAGAACTTGAGAAGAGCATTGCTGAGCACCGAATTGCGGTTTTGGTACCCACAACCATCACTCCACAAAATGTACTCCTCATACTCATGCTCGGAGAGGAAATCTGTGATACAGGATGCAAATTCACTGGCGGACAGACCTGCCTACCCTTCATGCCAGACATAGCATGTGGCATTGTGCGTAGCCATGTTGTACACTGTGAAGTTGTGCACAGCGAGTTTGGTCTTGTAGTAGAGAGCTGATGATTTCAACCTGGGGCAGAGGAGCAGTGGCGTTGCGCAATATGTTGGGGCCCCGTGGGAGCACTCTGCGGCTGTAGGCTACTTTTTTAAATGTTTATTTTTTCAGGCATCTTTTGTAAACAGTATAGGGTCAGTAGGAACTGTATAATAATACAATATAATCAGGGCTTCAGCAGCGGGGGTGCTGAGATAAGTGATAATAATAATAATAATAATAATAATAATAATAATAATAATAATAATAATAATAATAATAATAATAATAATAATAATAATAATAATAATAATAATAATAATAATAATAATAATAACAACAACAACAACACTCTCGTTCACTAGAGGAGACCACTGCCCAACTCTGCGCTCTCACGCTCAGCTCTGCGGAGCGACACAAACAATGTAACCGTTTTGATGCATACATGTAACCTGTAGTAGCATACTGGTTATGGCGAATAAAACGTTCTATTCTTCTAACCTGTCTCGCCGGCTGTAGCGTGGCTGGGGGCCTGGCTGGGCTGTGGAAGCTTTGCCGTCTCCTGTTCGGCTTTCGCTCTCATCTTGTTTTTCTAAGCACCGCCGCTTGCTTGGATATTTGCGGCATTTTTACCAGCGCCTTCCCGCTGTGTTTTGAACGCTGCCAATGAACATTAGTTATCAGCCTAGCACTCTCGCAGGTGAGCAAATCATAGCAGGGAGGGGGGGGGGCCCGCCCTCTGCGCGAGATGCATCCAGCTGCAGCCCCGCAGACCATACTGGGCTCCACTGTCTGCGCCCTGTTCCCACGGGTTACAAAATCTAAGAGGATAGTCTACAGTGGGGGTGGGGCCCCCTAAGCTCCGGGGCCCCCCTGCACCGCGGGGGTGGCGGGGGCCTCCGCTACGCCACTACAGATGAGGACAGCTTGCAGATCCATGCAGGCGACCATGGTCTTGTCATCCATGCCATCTTTGTCTTGTGCTTTAGCTGCACAGGCCTCTTCCTTTTTGGTCAAGTGGCAAATTTCCAGCCTTGAAGGAGCAGCATGTGTCGCATTGATCCTTTTTTGGATGGAAAAGACCCAGGTTCTGCTGCTTAAACTCCTCACTGAACACCTGCCTAGATAGCGTTGTCAGCCCCTTCTCCTCAGCTGCACGCTGGTACACTCTATGGAGGTCACTCAGGGACTGGAAGACAGGCTCCAGGTACTCCTTGGATGAAGTTGACCTGCAGTAGTGGGAGGGCACTTTAGGGAGATCCTTCAGGAACGTCTTGATGTACTCACAAGCCTCAGATCTGTCACTGAGACCTGCAGTCTTCTGTGTTTTTTTGTTTTTCACCCAGTTAAGGGCAGACCAATCTCGTATTCCCAGAGTAGTCAAAAACATACTTTTACATACTCTCTTTCTCTGTCCATCTACTTTTAAAAAGAACCTCACACGGTCCACTGCCCCCTCATCCTCTGCTATGGGGGAACACAATGCATGATGATGAGTGTGTCTAACCTGTATTATCACTGAGACAGCTGCTGTGGAGGAAAAACAGAGTGTGTGTGTGATGTGAAATGTTATGTGTATCCACTCATACTGATAAACACAACACCTATACCTGTGTCTGCCTCCAACTCCCCGCTCTCTGCTTCCTCATCGCCCTCTGAGGCTGCGTTGGGATGATAGGTGCTGCCTACTTCCTCTTCATCAGATGTGTTGTCAGATGCTTCTTTAACTGTCCCTGCCAATTTATGCCTAGCCCTAATTGCCTCTGTGTAATTAACATTGACCAGCTGGCACATTTCCTCCAGGGACACAGACATGTCTACTGCAAAAAGAAACAAACCAGGTAATATCAATTAGTTTAGTTAGTCTTTCTTGGACATGATCTTACAATAACTAACTAAATTAGTGATTGCATTACATGCAGCTGATGATTAGTAGCTAGTTAGAGACAGATCAGTTTTCAATTCAGTTCAGTTCAATGCAGTTCAACTGCCAGTGCAGTGCAATAACTAAATTATAATTAAATAGTTAAATAATACAAAATAATTTGTTTAAAAGAAATCAGAAAAAAACTGTAAAATGTCATTTATTTCAAAGAGATGTTCTTTAAAGGTTCATGCTTCTCCCATCTCTGGCTGACTATGCAGCGTTTTGTAATTGCTGAATCTTTTTTAGTTTAAATATCAAAATCATATGGCCATCCTCAGAGCGAGAGAGAGAGCGAGAGAGAGAGAGAGGCAGAGAGAGAGAGAGGCAGAGAGCGAGAGAGAGGGAGAGAGGCGGCGTGGCTCAGGGGTAGAGCGGGTCGTCCAATGATCGAAGGGTTGGTGGTTCGAATCCCGCTTAAGCCCATGTCCATCCCACTGCCGTTGTGTCCTTGGGCAAGACACTTAACCTACTTGCCTCGTATGCATGTGAATGTTGGTGGTGGTCGGAGGTGCCGTAGGCGCTGATTATTCGCCACGCTTCCGTGAGTCTGCCTCAGGGCAGCTCTGGCTGCAATTGTAGCTTACCACCACCGGTATGACTGTGTATGAACGAATAATGGACTCTGTAAAGTAAGCGCTCTGGGGTCACTGGGGTGTCACGAAGAGCGCTATATAAATCCAATCCATTATAGAGAGAGAGAGAGTTTTGCGTGACTCGAGCCACTTTGAGCTGCAGTTTCTGTATGAAAAGTGTTATACAAATAAAGTGTATTATTATTACACTACATCGTTCAAGGCTTAATTGTGACAGCCTTTCTCTCATCAATCACCATTAAAATAAGCGTAACGTTGTCAAGTTTTCAACACCTTACTTCACAATTTTCTACCGTTCAATGTCCTAAAGAACCACTTCGATCTATATTCATAACGTGACAATCAGACCATCGGCGTATTTAGACCACTATCAGTAGGGCACGTGCCCTACTGATGATCATCTGTGCCCCACTGATTTTTTTTTTTTTTTTTTTTTTTACAAATGTTTTTTATTTTCCCTTTTTTAACATGATCAAATTATCATTTAACATGATCAAATAATTATTATAATATTTTTTACTTCACTTTGAAATATTATAGTGAAATATTTTGCAATGTTGTCGCATTTATCTAGTTGAAATCCTCCAACAGGCTATTTTTTGTAAGTTGACTGGTTTGCACACCAATAATACAGTGCAATAATAGAATAGTAGAATAGATAGTAAAATTATGCAATAGAATGGCCAGAGTAAAATAGTGCTACAGTACAATCAACAGCGATCTAGCTTCCCTAATGTCCATAGGTAGTGTGTTCCATAACTTTGGTGCATAGTTAGCAAAGGCTGCATCCCCGATTTTCTTTAGACTGTGGCTTGGAACCTTCAATAGTAGATGATCGCAATGTTTATACTTTGTATATAAGGAGGAGGACCTTGAAATCAATTCTAAATGTTACCGGAAGCCAGTGTAGGTTATTTACTTGTAACTTCGGGTTTGATCCAAGGAGTAAGTTGCCCCATATTGCTCTGTAACATTTATCTTTTTGTTATAGGACCGACTAGTAGGATTTCAGTTTTGCCCTCATTTAATTTTAGGAAGTTGTTTGTCATCCATTTGTTTATTGCTAAGAGACAGGCGGAAATGGAGTTTATAGCTGTGTGATAATTTGGTTCAGCGGAGATGTACAATTGTGTGTAATCTGCGTAACTATGGAAACATACATTGTGCTTTCTAATGATGTCTCCTCAATGTTCAATGTTCAATGCAATGTTCAATGCAAGTAAAGCACTTTAAACTTTAAGTATGACTAAATGCTTTCTTGACTATATATATAGTAACTGTTCCAAAATGCATAGATTTCTATGTATTTTAGGGATTTGGGGGGCTAGCTCTTTTTAATATAAATGTCAGATTGTTTTATTTATTTCATAGATTTCTATGCATTTCAGGAGTTTTGGGGGCTGGCTCCCCCAAATAATTAAATAACATAACCCTAACCTAACCCTAAAACCGAAATAAAGTTTAAAAAAAATAGTTACAAAATCCACCCATTTTCGCCCACAAACCGGCCAAAACCGGACACATTTTTCTCGCGGTCGCGCATAGTTTTTGGTGCCCTTCTGTGCCCTAGTGCTGGGTCTAGATACGCCCCTGAATCAGACGTATCGACCGGAAGGCATACACTGCATAGTTTACATGAGTTTGCAGGCTATGGGTAATTTGAAAACAGTTTATATATTGATCAACTTACCTCAGACCTCTGCCTCAGATGAAGTCGCGGGAAATTCTGTTCCTTTCTTTGCGGGCTGAGAGGGGAGTGTGTGTGTGTGACCAGCTGGAGACGCGCGTGCAGGTTACAAGGTTTTGACAGACAGATTTGAGGGAGAATAGAGTTAGGTGGTTTAGACAGATGATCGGTTTAATGCTTTCCCATTGTTTAAACTTTGTAAAACCCACACACACATATGGAGGATGATCTACGGAGTTGATTTATAAAAATAAAAAAAATTATGAAAAATGGAGTTATGAAGTTTTGTCCCGCCGGCGACGATATCTTACAAAAGTTAGACAATAACGTACTTACTTGAAACACCCAGCACTTGAGCTACTGTCCCCCATGTAGTCTCTTTTCGGTTTAGGTCCTTGTGGAACGGGTGTCTGAGGTCATACAAAAGCTGATGCTTCTCCACCTCAAATATCAACTTCTCCACGTCCATGCTGCTAGTGCTTATAATAATCGCTGTTTAATAATAATAATAATAATAATAATAACTTCGTTTTATATAGCGCCTTTCATAAGACCCAAGGTCGCTTTATATAGGCTGGAAGCAAAGCAGCATAGCAGCCTGTGATTCTCTACCAATAAAAAGTGTTTAGGGGCGGGACTCGGCCGCAATTCGTTCAACTAGAGACACAGCGAGCGAATATTTGAGGGGGGAACGACATTGCCGCTCAGTTCGCTGTCGCTCGCGGCAGCTCAGGATAGTCTGATTAAAACAAATACATTTTAATCACTTTCGCAATCACGCTCTTTTTGCAAGTGCGCATCTGGGTGAGAGAGTACACATTAAAGAGAGTACACATTAAAGAGATTTTATTAGGAAAATTACAAGTATCATACATAACAATGAACCTGCACTCCAGAGGATAGCACTTAAAAGCATGACTTAAAACACTTATTTCCAAAGTGGTCCTTGATGGAAAACATAAAAACACAATAAAAAAAACAATACCAATAAAAACAAAACACAATAAAAACAAACACAATAAAAACACAATAAAACGACACATAAAATAAGTTTCGTACCCTGCACTACACTTTTTTTCCTAGAGCAAGACACTTAACCCCTAAATGCTCCCAATGAGCAGGTTGGCACATTGCATGGTTGCCTCTGCCGTCGGTCTGTGAATGTGTGAGTGAATGTGTGAATGAATGGGTAGAATGTGAGTAACAAATTGTAAAGAGCCTTGGATGAAAGTGCTATATAAAAAAGCAGCCATTTACCATTTATAATGCTGGCTCTTGTGTTACGGAGGTGTTTGTTTCTTACCATGTCGACATTTGAGGACATGTACTCTGGGGCTCTACCCAGGGCCGCCTCAGGGGGTGTGCGAGCAGTGCGGTCGCACAGGGCCTCGCGGGAAGGGGGGCCTTGCACAAAAAATAAATAAAAATAAAAATAAAAAAATATTGTTTATTTATTTTTTTTTTTATTATTATTATTTAATTTATTTATTTTTTGCAAGGCTTCCCTTCCCGCGAGGCCCTTTTTCATCACAGACCTAAAATCTAGTTTTGCTTATATGCTTATATATTTCACATTAGACACGTTTGTAGAATGTTCCTGGCTCTGCGGCTCTGCAGACATACTCACTATTGGAGCTCTGGGGCTCTGCACATACTATTGGTTTCAACTAAGGGAGGGGTTACATCATGTGTACGCCGGCGTGCGTCAGCTGCTTTTGACTATTTCGCGCATGCAGCTTTGGAGGTTATGCTTAGTTATGCCAGCCAAAACGAAGAGGGCGGTCATTCGGCAGATGGACTGAAGATGAAAGTTGTTGCATGTTAGACAGTTCAGTCAGGCTAGCCATCCCGGCTAAAGGCAGGGACAGCTAGTTAGCTTTAGCTACGTTATAATATTGAGTGCTAACGTCGGGATAGCCATGATGATGTCGGCTAGTAACTAGCTTAGCTAAAGGCTAACTAGCGTTAGCTAACCTAGAGAGAGCGCATGCAGCATTGTTATGCCAAGATGAAGAGGACGGTCGTTCGGCAGATGAACTTCGTCAACTCCACGCGGTTGTCTCCATCCTCTTGGACGTTTGGTGAGTTTTTAATGCACTCTATTCTATTCCCGCCGTGGATATCTCTCTCTCTCTCTCTCAGGAGCCAAACAGGCCGGCTAGCTAGTAGCTAACGGTGTGTGGCCTGGTGTCAGCACCTGGTGCGAGGGAGGTGAGCTTGGTGTTTCATTATGAGAATATCTCCATGCTCAAGTCGGCTATAGTCCGCGAGGTACTTGTTGCCGGCACCGCTATGGTAAACACCACTCTGTAGTGGGACATGTATTGCCTTCTTTTTCCCTTCTCTCTCTTTTTTTCCAGGCAAAACATATGTTACTTCACAACATTTGGAGATACGACATGTGCTGTGTGTGAATTGTCTTGGTCGTTTGTGTAGCTTGGGTAGCGTTGGCCAAAGCTGTGTGTGGCCTGGTGTCAGTACCTGGCTACTCTATTTGCAGTTAGCCTATTTAGCTGATGTCGGCCATTGGCTCCTTGCTACTTTGTTTTCTCTGGTATAGACCCTCTTCTCTTTGGATTTAAGTGTTGATCTTTGTCCTTTTGGATCTATGTATATTCATGTTGCCTTTGTGAAGTTATCTTTTCCTCCTGTTTTGTTCTTCCATTAAAAGTTGAATATCCTTTAGGGGCTCATCTTTGCTTATCTCTCTCATACATGCTCTCTCTCTAACACACACACACACAGACATGCTCTCTCTCTCTAACACACAAACACACATGCTCTCTCTCTCTCTCTCTCTCTCTCTCTCTCTCTCTCTCTCTCTCTCTCTAACACACACAGACATGCTCTATATCTCTCTCTAACACACAAAATGACATGCTCTCTCTCTATATATTTCTCTCTCTTTCTAACACACATAGACATGCTCTCTCTCTAACACACACACACAAACAGACATGCTCTCTCTCTTTCTAACACACACAACTGTGCAGCGATAACACTGTATATTGACTGTAGAACGGGAGCTCTCTCTCGCTCTCTCTCTTGCTATATGTTGACTGTATCATGCCCAGCCTCGGGCAGCGCTATTATTTAAGAATATGTTGATTGTATGATTTTTATTTTTATTTTTTTTACCTTTTAGGGGGTGGGCCTCGCGTTTAAATCTCGCACAGGGCCTCGCATTTCTCCCAGGCGGCCCTGGCTCTACCATTAACTATATCATACATGTGGTTTAGTTTTAATTGTTTGACTCTATCCTCGACTGGTAATAACCCTACTTCTTTCCTTTCTGTGGGACCGATATGAGTCTTGGGAGGCGCATTTGGCATGTATCTAATGACGTTGTTCTGTGCAACCTGTAATTTGTTCTTAAGCTTTTGTGAAAGGCCACTATACCACGCGGAACAAGAGTAAACGTGACATTGTATAAGTGATGTTACTAAACTTTTTTTTCCCCTTAAAATTAAGAAAGTGTGTGTATCGACACAGGAATTTCAGCTTCTTTGAGATCTTGGATAGAGCCCGGCTGCTATTTCCTCCCCAACAACAGCTTGGTCCAGGGAAATGCCAAGATTACTGTAATTGGTTCAAATAGATACTACAATTATTCCCTCTTGGCATAAGTTTATGAACGAAAAATGTCTTCTCATCCCCTGTCTATCCCTGGTTGCTGAAGTTTGAACTGCACATGGAGAGAGGAGCGTTATTCTTGCCATTGACACAAGTAGCGATCAGAATCGAAACATTCACCTAGTTTCCTGCTTGTTTTCACCCTCCTGATGTTCAAAGTGCCGGATGTTGCAAGAAGAGAAGAGGAGAGACCCATCACTGACCCAGATGATGAGTGCCAAGTGTCTGCTCTCCTCACCTGGTAGAGAAACATCACTGACCCAGATGATGCCAAGTGTCTGCTCTCTTCACCTGGTAGAGACACATCACTGACCCAGATGATGCCAAGTGTCTGCTCTCTTCACCTGACACAACAGACCTCTGCATCTGATATGAACTATTTGGTGAGAACGCATTGCAGACCATTTGAGGTGTAACGCAAAAGTAATGTAATGCATAGTGTAACAAATATTACCTTCGTTTAAAAAAAAGAAATGGCGGCTCGTTCGCTTGTCAATTTTCACTTTTTCTACCCAAAATTGGACCTAAAATGTATTCATATTTGATCCGCACTGCATGGTTTGAAGGTTTTATCAGTCAACGTCAAAAAATTAAGTTTTAGCCAATATAAATACACATTGTTTTTGGTAGATAAAACTCTGATCAATAAAGTAAATAAAAAAGTAAAGAAAAACATAAGCATTTAAGCATTTCTGTTCAAAGATTTAATCACCTTTTTATGAATTACCTGCTGTTGTTTTTTTTAAAGGCTGGGTATGAGAACCTACGGCCAGACGGTAATAGCTGTAATAAGTGGGTGTCTAGGATATGAGAGGATGTTATCAGCTCTGGTAAGAGATCCGGGTCTTAATGTCTCAAATTAATGCCATTTACTGCCTGTAGTTAGAATTTCCCTCTGGGTGTTTTCCTGTGCCACTGTACAGAAGAAGCATCAAATGAGACAAACGTTTTAAGGAAATAAAACCTTGTTGTTAATCAGTCCAGAACATTGATCCAACTTCAACTTGTTATAAATGGCCTTTTCCAGTGTTTAGCATTGTTTTATAGCAATGGGGATTAGTATCAATGGGTTTACACCATTTTGGCGGATTGCTCTAATTCAGTTGAGACAATATCCTCCCCCAGTGAATTAGGTCATTCTGATTTGACTCGCAATGCGACGTAGCAAGGAGCTGATCTGCAGTAACGCCCCCTCTATGGTTGTAGCGCATAGTGTAACCCGACACTTCCTCACGTGGGTTTTCACAGAGAGAGGCAGAGAATGAGCGAGCGAGAGAGATGGAGAGAGAGATAGAGAGAGATAGAGAGAGAGGGAGAGAGATATAGAGAGGGACAGGTGTATCTGTCGGGAAACACACACGCATTTACACACACACAACCTCGACCGTCGCACAGGGAAACACACAGGCATTTACACACACACAACCTCGACCGGTGGGCGGGAAAACACAGACGCATTTACACACACACAACCTCGACCGGCGCATGGGGAAACACACACGCATTTACACACACACAACCTCGACTGGCGCACGGGCTGGTGTGGGTCTTCTCCCTGGGAGCACTCGCATATCACTGTCAAAATATCTTTGACTCCCACCCGCACGCCCATATTCCGATCCCTGCAATAATATTCACAAGGCTATATATTGTCATTTGAAACAAGTTACCAATGCATTGTCTTGTGGGATTATGCACCCCGCGGCGAAATTAATTAGTCTCCCTCTCTATCTCTCTATATCTCTATCTGTCTGCCAGTCGCATAATGTGGGTGTCTGTCACTCAAAGCGCTTATGGGCGGAGCCCAGCACAAACAGCTTGAAATCTTGAAGTGGAGAAATGTTGCTTTTGAGTACTTGATTAAAAATATAAAACAATGAATTTTTTTGAAAAAAACTTTACAGATGTGTTCCATAGACTCACAGGAATTGTGTAAAATTACCCAAATAGTGAAAGGAATAGCAATGCATGTCCCCTTTAACACTAGCACAGCCATTGAGAAAATGTCACTGATTTCCGCCGGAAGGGGTCAGATGACCCCACAGCTTATATGAGAATTATGAGAAAAATAAACAGTGTAAACTATATAATTACCTCTTAATATAAAAATATGAGGTTTACCACAGGTTTGAGTGACAAAATATATATATATTATAATAAATAAAACAATTTTTGGATGGAATAGCCACACATTGATGGGCAAAGAGCCACATGTGGCTCGCGAGCAACGGGTTGGCCACCCCTGCGCTAGACGCTCGCAAAGTGCTGTGACTTTCCACATATATATTCCATATATATGTGGAATAACGTTCTAATAAAAGTCATTTTGAAATTTCAGAAACCGTGCCAGATAAAACAGGTACTTTTAGGAAAAGTCATTGAGTGACAGAGCTGGAGCTCAACCGAGTGACGAGGACACATTTATTGAAAATGCCTAGGGGTCATTTGACCCCTTGTCGGCTGTTCTATTGTTAAGACAAACCCCCCAAGTATTTATACTCAGGTTCTGTCCTTTAACCCGTTCACTGCCGCACTACCAAACGGTTAACCCTTTACTATAAATACATGAATATGGCGCCGCTACGACCGGCTGCCTGTCTGTGCGCTCCGTCGAGACTGTGCTTACTTTTGTTAATATTTATAGTTTTAAGAGTTTTGTCTGTACCAACAGTAGGTGCATTTAATGTGTATGACCGTCAGTCACTTATAGACATTGGATTACAGGAAACTTACAGACTGGATTACTCTCTGGATCAGCTCTCTGAACCGCAACAATGGCCTGTTGAGATCTTGAGGACATCAGGACCGGATCTCGCCCCCAGGGACAAAGGACCCAGACGGCTGGGAAAGAGAGCTGGAGTCCGTAACAGATTGAGAACCAGGTGACACCGAACGTCACTACCCAGTATATTGCTAGCCAATGTACAATCAATAGACAATAAACTAGACGACATCCGAGCAAGGATTCAATTCCAGAGAGACGTTAGAGATTGTAACGTTCTCTGCTTCGTCGAGACGTGGCTGTCGCCAGAAGTCCCAGACCACGCCATCCAACCGGCCGATCACTTCTTCATTCACCGCAAGGATAGAACAGCAGAATCCGGGCAAACAGCGTGGAAGTGGAATAGCCTTCATGTTGAACAACAATTGGAGCGATCCAGGCAACGTGAAGGAACTATCGAGCCACTGCTCCCCCAACCTGGAATATATATCCATCAAGTGTCGACCTTTCTTCCTCCCGAGGGAGCTAACGTCGATCATCCTGGTCGGAGTGTATATTCCACCGCAAGCCAACACTGGCGACACGCTCTCCAGGCTCCACGACGAGGTAAACAAACTCCAGTCAGCGAACCTTGACGCTGCTATTGTGGTTGTGGGTGATTTCAATAGCGCCAATCTGAGAAAGGTATTGCCTGACTTCTATCAGCATGTGACTTGTAACACCAGAGGCGGTAACATTTTAGACCACTGTTACACGCAATTCAAGGGTGGATACAAGGCTCATTCTGCTAGTGGCTTCGGAAAATCTGATCATGCGGCCATCTTTCTTTCACCAAAATATAAACAAAGAATCAAGAGCGTCCCGGTAGTCTCGCGAGAGGTGCAGAAATGGGATGTGGAGTCAGAGGAGACGCTCCAAGCTGCGCTTGAATGCACAGACTGGAGTGTATTCCGTGACACAGATAACATTAATGTCTACACGGAGACAGTGCTGGACTTTGTTCGTACTTTGGTGGAAGAAACAATCCCCACTACCACAATTAAAGTTTACCCAAATCAAAAACCCTGGGTAGACAAATCCGTCCGTGAAGCTCTGAGAGAGCGCACCAAAGCATACAACGACGGCCTAGTGGCAGGCAACATGAATGACCACAAGGTGGCACGATACAACGTAAGGAGGACAGTAATAGAGGCAAAACGGTGCTACAGGGATAAAATTGAACTCCAGTTTGAACAGGCTGACTCCAGAGCTATGTGGCAGGGGCTCAAAACGATGACAGACTACAAAGGCACCTCCCTCAAACTGAACAGTGACATCTCCTTAGCAAATGATCTCAATACCTTCTATGCGAGGTTTGAGGCTGGTAATAACAACACCAGCCTACACGCCACGGAAATGGGGGGGGGGGTCTGCTGATGGAGACTCAGTGTTCAGGGTAACAGAGCATGAGGTGAGGTGGACCTTTAAAAAAGGGAATATCAGGAAGGCAGCAGGACCGGACGGCATCCCCGGCCGCGTCCTAAAAGTCTGTGCCGACCAACTGGCCCCGGTATTCACTGACATATTTAACCTGTCCTTAGAACAGGCTGTCATCCCCACCTGCCTGAAGAAGTCCACTATAATCCCTGTACCTAAAAATCCAAGCCTGCTTGCCTCAACGACTACCGCCCTGTAGCTCTCACCTCCATAGCCATGAAGTTTCAAGTTTCAAGTTTCTTTAATAGTTGTCATACAGAAGTACAGAATACTTTTATACAAAATGCTTCTTACTGTTACGCTCCAGAGACTGTGCTAGACAAGATAAGTATCAAATAACATAGTATAGCATGTAAATTAGAAGTAGAAAATGAGGTCACAGTGTTCAGTATAGACACATGTACAATGTTCGATGCAGAATAGACGTAACTGAGTTACCATATAATATACAATACTATGCAGTGTACTAATATACAATACTATATAGTGCAAAGCAGAAATGGGATGAGGTACAATTTAGGTACAATTTACAGTAAGGTGTACGAGTTCTAGTGCAATCCTTTATCAATAAATATAAAGTGTGGGGAGTGGGTGCTACAGTGTGTTTGTTTAAAGTGAGTGTGTGCTATAAAGTGTGGGGAGTGGGTGCTACAGTGTGTTTGTTTAAAGTGAGTGTGTGCATGTGGATGTGTGTGCTATGTGCGTTTGATGGTTGTTGTGTAGTTTTCATTGTTCGTTGAGCAGCCTGATGGCCTGGGGATAGAAGCTTCTTCTGAGTTTTTCTGTGCTCGCCTTGAGACTCCGGTATCGCTTGCCTGACCGCAGCAGTTCAAAGAGGCAGTTGTTCGGGTGACTGGAGTCCTTAATGATTCTCTTAGCCTTGCCCCTGCACTGCTTGTTGTAAATGTTCTGGAGGGTGGGGAGTCGAACTCTTTGTAGTCTGCTTCGGTCTTGTGCAGTGCTATTCCCAAACCAGGAGGTGATGTTGCCAGTCAGGATGCTCTCTATTGTACATGAGTAGAAGTTCTTAAGGATCTTCTGACTGACTTGGAACTTCCTTAGGCGCCTGAGGAAGTAGAGGCGTTGTCGTGCCTTCTTCACAACACTGTCAATGTGTGTGGTCCATGTCAAGTCCTCGGATATGTAGGCTCCGAGGTACTTAAAGCTGTTCACTCTCTCAACCGGTGCCCCGTCGATGCTGAGGGGGCTGTAGTCCTTGACCCCCGACCTCCTGAAGTCCACAATCATCTCCTTTGTTTTGCTGACGTTCAGGGAGAGGCTGTTTTCCTGGCACCATCCCGCCAGGACATTGACCTCATCCAGGTAGGCCCTCTCGTCGTTTGCAGAGATCAGGCCCACCACCACTGTGTCATCAGCAAATTTGATGATTGTGTTGCTACTCTTCTGAGCCACACAGTCGTGTGTGTACAGGGAGTAGAGGAGGGGACTCAGAACACAGCCCTGGGGGGCCCCTATGTTGAGGGTGATGGATGAGGAGGTGCAGTTGCCTGCTCTCACCACCTGGGGTCTGCCCGTCAGGAAGTCCAAGACCCACTGGCAGAGGTCATAGTTCAAGCCCAGGTCCCTGAGCTTGGCTATGAGTTTGGAGGGGACTATGGTATTGAATGCCGAGCTGTAGTCGATGAATAGCATTCTCACATAGTTCCCCTTCCTCTTGTCCAGGTGTGATGCTGCTGTGTGTGCAGCACATGGGCTATGGCGTCCTCCGTGGACCTGTTGGGGCGGTATGCAAATTGCAGGGGGTCCATGTTGATGGGGAGGGAGGAGCAGATGTAGCCCTTTACTAGCTTCTCAAAGCACTTCATGGCTATGGAGGTGAGAGCTACAGGGCGGTAGTCGTTGAGGCAAGCAGGGTTGGATTTCTTGGGTACAGGGATAATAGTGGACTTCTTCAGGCAGGTGGGGATGACAGCCTGTTCTAAGGACAGGTTAAATATGTCAGTGAATACCGGGGCCAGTTGGTCGGCACAGACTTTTAGGACGCGGCCGGGGATGCCGTCTGGTCCTGCTGCCTTCCTGATATTCACTTTTTTAAAGGTCCGCCTCACCTCATGCTCTGTTACCCTGAACACTGAGTCTCCATCAGCAGCAGACCCCCCCCCCCCCCCCATTGCCGTGGCTTGTGGGCTGGTGTTGTTATTACCAGCATCAAACCTTGCATAGAAGGTATTGATGTAATTTGCTAAGGAGATGTCACTGTTCAGTTTGAGGGAGGTGCCTTTGTAGTCTGTCATCGTTTTGAGCCCCTGCCACATAGCTCTGGAGTCGGCCTGTTCAAACTGGAGTTCAATTTTATCCCTGTAGCGCCGTTTTGCCTCTATTACTGTCCTCCTTACGTTGTATCGCGCCACCTTGTGGTCATTCATGTTGCCTGCCACCAGGCCGTCGTTGTATGCTTTGGTGCGCGCTTTCAGAGCTTCACGGACGGATTTGTCTACCCAGGGTTTTTGATTTGGGTAAACTTTAATTGTGGTAGTGGGGATTGTTTCTTCCACCAAAGTACGAACAAAGTCCAGCACTGTCTCCGTGTAGACATTAATGTTATCTGTGTCGCGGAACACACCCCAGTCTGTGCACTCAAGCGCAGCTTGGAGCGTCTCCTCTGACGTCACATCCCATTTCTGCACCTCTCGCAAGACTACAGGTGTGCTCTTGCTTTTTTGTTTGTACTTTGGAGAAAGAAAGATGGCCGCATGATCAGACTTCCCAAAGCCACTAGCAGAATGAGCCTTGTATCCACCCTTGAATTGCGTGTAACAGTGGTCTAAAATGTTACCGCCTCTGGTGTTACAAGTCACATGCTGATAGAAGTCAGGCAAAACCTTTCTCAGATTGGCGCTATTGAAATCACCCACTACTACAATGGCGGCGTTAAAGTTCGCTGCTTGGAGTTTGTTTACTTCGTCGTGAAGCCTGGAGAGCGTGGCACTATCGCTGGATTGCGGTGGAATATACACTCCGACAAGGATGATCGCCGTTAACTCCCTCGGAAAAAAGAAAGGTCGACACTTGATGGTTATATATTCCAGGTTGGGGCAGCAGTGGTTCGATAATTCCTTCACGTTGGCTGGATCGCTCCAATTGTTGTTCACCATGAAGGCGATACCACCTCCGCGCTGTTTGCCGGATTCAGCTGTTCTATCCTTGCGGTGAATGAAGAAGTGATCGGCCGGTTGGATGGCGTGGTCTGGGATTTCTGGCGACAGCCACGTTTCAATGAAGCAGAGAACATTACAATCTCTAACGTCTCTCTGGAATTTAATCCTTGCTCGGATGTCGTCTAGTTTATTGTCAATCGATTGTACATTGGCTAGCAATATACTGGGTAGTGGCGTTCGGTGTCGTCTGGTTCTCAGTCTGTTACGGATCCCAGCTCTCTTCCCACGCCGTCTGATGGTTCCTTTGTTCCTGGGGTCGAGACCTGGTCCTGATGTCCTCAGGATCTCCACAGGCCATTGCTGCGGTTCAGAAAGCTGATCCAGGGAGTAATCTAGTCGGTAAGTTTCCCGTAATCACTGTGCTTTGAGAAGCTAGTAAAGGGCTACATCTGCTCCTCCCTCCCCATCAACCTGGACTCCCTGCAATTTGCATACCGCCCCAACAGGTCCACGGAGGACGCCATAGCCCATGTGCTGCACACAGCAGCATCACACCTGGACAAGAGGCAGGGGAACTATGTGAGAATGCTATTCATCGACTACAGCTCGGCATTCAATACCATAGTCCCCTCCAAACTCATAGCCAAGCTCAGGGACCTGGGCTTGAACTATGACCTCTGCCAGTGGGTCTTGGACTTTCTGACGGGCAGACCCCAGGTGGTGAGAGCAGGCAACTGCACCTCCTCATCCATCACCCTCAACATAGGGGCCCCCCAGGGCTGTGTTCTGAGTCCCCTCCTCTACTCCCTGTACACACACGACTGTGTGGCACAGCGGAGCAACAACACAATCATCAAATTTGCTGACGACACAGTAGTGGTGGGCCTGATCTCTGCAAACGACGAGAGGGCCTACCTGGAAGAGGTCAAGGTCCTGGCGGGATGGTGCCAGGAGAACAGCCTCTCCCTGAACGTCAGCAAAACAAAGGAGATGATTGTGGACTTCAGGAGGTCGGGGTCAAGGAAGAAGGCACAACAACGCCTCTACTTCCTCAGGCGCCTAAGGAAGTTCCAAGTCAGTCAGAAGATCCTTAAGAACTTCTACTCATGTACAATAGAGAGCATACTGACTGGCAACATCACCTCCTGGTTTGGGAATAGCACTGCACAAGACCGAAGCAGACTACAAAGAGTGACACGTTCAGCCGAACGCACAATTGGAGGGGGGCTCCCCACCCTCCAGAACATTTACAACAAGCGGTGCAGGGGTAAGGCTAAGATAATCATCAAGGACTCCAGCCACCCGAACAACTGCCTCTTTGAACTGCTGCGGTCAGGCAAGCGATACTGGAGTCTCAAGGTGAGCACAGAAAGACTCAGAAGGAGCTTCTATCCCCAGGCCATCAGGCTGCTCAACGAACAATAAACACTATACAACAACCATCAAATGCACACAGCACACACATCCACACGCACACACTCACTTTAAACAAACAAACACACTGCAGCACCCATTCTCCACACTTTAGATCACCTAAACACACTTTATATTTATATGTATTGATAAAGGATTTGCACTACAACTCGTACACCTTACTGTAAATTGTACCTAAATTGTACCTCATCCCATTTCTGCTTTGCACTATATAGTATTGTATATTAGTACACTGCATAGTATATTGTATATTATATGGTAACTCAGTTACGTCTATTCTGCATCGAACATTGTACATATGTCTATACTGAACACTGTGACCTCATTTTTTACTTCTAATTTAGATGCTATACTATGTTATTTCATACTTATCTTGTCTAGCACAGTCTCTGGAGCGTAACAGTAAGAAGCATTTTGTATAAAAGTATTCTGTACTTCTGTATGACAACTATTAAAGAAACTTGAAACTATCACACTACCGACAGTAACGGTCGGTAGTGTGATAGTAAAGGGTTAACCTTCTGTAGTGTGGCAGTGAAAGGGTTAATGGTTGTCAGACAGGATGTGGGCACTTTCCCCAAATCAATCACTTTTGTCTTAGAAGACGTGTTCAGGAGGAGATGGGAATCAAACCATGTGATGAACTCATCTGGACCTGGGTCATGTTCCTCCTCTTCATCACCTGGAGGACCAGTGCTGTCTCCTCATCTTCATCACCTGGAGGACCAGTGCTGTGTCCTCCTCTTCATCACCTGGATGACCAGTGCTGTCTCCTCCTCTTCATCACCTGGAGGACCAGTGCTGTCTCCTCATCTTCATCACCTGGAGGACCAGTGCTGTCTCCTCATCTTCATCACCTGGAGGACCAGTGCTGTCTCCTCATCTTCATCACCTGGAGGACCAGTGATGTATTCTCATCTTCATCACCTGGTGGACCAGTGCTGTCTCCTCATCTTCATCACCTGGAGGACCAGTGCTGTCTCCTCCTCTTCATCACCTGGAGGACCTGTGCTGTCTCCTCATCTTCATCACCTGGAGGACCAGTGCTGTCTCCTCATCTTCATCACCTGCAGGAAGCTGACCAGTGAAATCTCCTCATCTTCATCACCTGGAGGACCAGTGCTGTCTCATCATCTTCATCACCTGGAGGAAGCTGACCAGTGCTGTGTCCTCCTCTTCATCACCTGGAGGACCAGTGCTGTATCCTCATCTTCATCACCTGGAGGACCAGTGCTGTGTCCTCATCTTCATCACCTGGAGGAAGCTGACCAGTGCTGTCTCCTCCTCTTCATCACCTGGAGGACCAGCGCTGTCTCCTCATCTTCATCACCTGGAGGACCAGTGCTGTCTCCTCATCTTCATCACCTGGAGGACCAGTGTTGTCTCCTCCTCTTCATCACCTGTAGGACCAGTGCTGTCTCCTCATCTTCATCACCTGGAGGACCAGTGCTGTCTTCTCCTCTTCATCACCTGGAGGACCAGTGCTGTCTCCTCATCTTCATCACCTGGAGGACCAGTGCTGTCTCTTCCTCTTCATCACCTGGAGGACCAGTGCTGTCTCCTCCTCTTCATCACCTGGAGGACCAGTGCTGTCTCTTCCTCTTCATCACCTGGAGGACCAGTGCTGTCTCTTCCTCTTCATGACCTGGAGGACCAGTGCTGTCTCCTCCTCTTCATCACCTGGTGGACCAGTGCTGTCTCCTCATCTTCATCACCTGGAGGACCAGTGCTGTCTCCTCATCTTCATCACCTGGAGGACCAGTGATGTCTCCTCCTCTTCATCACCTGGAGGACCAGTGCTGTCTCCTCATCTTCATCACCTGGAGGACCAGTGCTGTCTCCTCCTCTTCATCACCTGGAGGAGCAGTGCTGTCTCCTCATCTTCATCACCTGGAAGACCAGTGCTGTCTCCTCATCTTCATAACCTGGAGGACCAGTGCTGTCTCCTCCTCTTTATCACCTGGAGGACCAGTGCTGTCTCCTCATCTTCATCACCTGGATGACCAGTGCTGTCTCCTCCTCTTCATCACCTGGAAGACCAGTGCTGTCTCCTCCTCTTCATCACCTGGTGGACCAGTGCTGTCTCCTCATCTTCATCACCTGGAGGACCAGTGATGTATCCTCCTCTTCATCACCTGGAGGACCAGCGCTGTCTCCTCATCTTCATCACCTGGAGGACCAGTGCTGTCTCCTCCTCTTCATCACCTGGAGGACCAGTGATGTCTCCTCATCTTCATCACCTGGAGGACCAGTGCCGTCTCCTCATCTTCATCACCTGGATGACCAGTGCTGTCTCCTCATCTTCATCACCTGGAGGAAGCTGACCAATGCTGTCTCCTCATCTTCATCACCTGGAGGAAGCTGACCAGTGCTGTCTCCTCATCTTCATCACCTGGAAGACCAGTGCTGTCTCATCATCTCCATCACATGGAGGACCAGTGCTGTCTCCTCATCTTCATCACCTGGAGGAAGCTGACCAGTGATGTCTCCTCATCTTCATCACCTGGAAGACCAGTGCTGTCTCCTCATCTCCATCACATGGAGGACCAGTGCTGTCTCCTCATCTTCATCACCTGGAGGAAGCTGACCAGTGCTGTTCACCTAAGAACTGAATGGGTTTAAGATTAAATGTTCAAATGATAAATGGTGCATTTATACAGCACTTTTATCCATAAGCGCTTTACAATTTGTTCCTCACGTTTCACCCATTCACTCACACATTCACACACCGACGGCAGAGGCAACCATGCAAGGTGCCAACCTGCTCATCCGGAGCAGTTAGGGGTTAAGTGTCTCGCTCAAGGATACTTCGACACGCTGCCCGGGCGGGAGGAGAGAGAGAATCAAACTTGGAACCTCCGGATTACCAGACAACTGCTCTCCCTCCCGAGGGACCCCCATAGCCACTGTTGCCCCACTGGCATTCATGCCAGAAAACAATGAGCAACGGTGAGATCACAAAACAGGCCAGTGCACTACTCAGTGCAGATCCATCAAATGTACAGCTGCTTTGCCAACAAGCTCATAGTGTGCAGATGATTCATGTGTAAACAAGACAAGTCGCCATCATAGATGTTGAACACCACGTTGGAACTTGGCCTGCAATCCACCTTCCCTAATGTCTATGTAGCCTCGATGATGCTTCTCATTTTGGCAGTGACAACCTGCCAAGGGGAGCGCTCGTTTTCCCACACGGCAAGGATACACATTTGACTGAGATTTTTTTGTGTTTCTGTGTACAACGATGGCTGTGTTGATTATTATGTCATGAAATTGTGTCCGTTTGCTTATTTTCCATATATTCACAGAATTTGAAAAGATTAGATTTTGAAACCCTCTAACACAAAAGTTAACAATATTAGCTTTCAAACCGTCCATAGTGCTTTATTTCTTGCCATTAGGGTTAGGGTTAGGGTTACCCAGACAGATTAGGAGAAGGTAAAATCTCATCCCTGTGCCCGTGCCCACCCCAACACTTGCTCGACAGTCCCCTAACCCAGTGCTTCTCAAACTTTTTCTGTCAGGCCCCCCTTTGGCGGACCAAAATATTTTGGGCCCCCCCCCCCTCGCCCCAACAAAATAGTCATGAAATGGGCCATGTTTAAATGTATTGAAATAACACCATATCATATCGTGACCTTTCAAATTGGCCCTATATTTTGTTTCCAGAGCTGTCATGGATGAAAAGCCAGCTTCACACAGATACTGTATGTGGTGCTGAATGGTATCAACACCTTAACTGCTGCATCATGAGATACTTGGTACTCAGCACCACACTCTGAAACTAGCTCTCTAGGTGGTATCAGATGAGATTTCAAAGAGTTCTTCCAAGAGTTTGGATGGAGATGTGTCAGGAAGCCTTGTCTCAATGTTGTCTGTAAAGGTTTTTTTTATCCAGAGTAACTTGGTGATCCTTTTCTGTGTTTTATTAAATAATGATTTTCAGATTTTGAGAAATGGTATTTTCATGAAGAACAGTGCAGCTGCAACAGATAGCATTTTAGTGATAATTTTCTGTAATCCAATTTTTTTTTTTTTTTTTTTTAATAAATCTCAAGGCCCCCCCTGTCATGCCTCTGCGACCCCCCTGGGTGGCATGCCCCCCACTTTGAGAAACACTGCCCTAACCTAACCCTAACCATAACCATAACCCTAACCCCAACCCTAACCCTAACCCTAACCCTAACTGTTAAGTGCCACAAGCCAACTAGTGACACTGGTTATTATGACATCCTGTTCTTATATATGATTATGGGGAATGTCTGTAGATTCTTCCTCCCACTTGTGTAAAACTGTGAGAACTATGGACTGTGGACTCCGGAACAGTAACTTGTGTACACTACAATATCTTGCGTGATCCTGGAGAATGGAATCAATGGAATCAATGGAATCAATACAATAGGTTTATTGTATATATTTGTTTTAAATCTAGGCATATGTTACTATAGGTGTCTAGATGTGATATGTATTCTGGCTGGTAATGCCCAGTCAGAAAGGAATTGAGAAGAAACACGTTATGTGTAAACACATGTTAAGTGCCACAAGTCAACTAGTGACACTGGTTATTATGACATCCTGTTCTTATATATGATTGGAGCTATGTATATGACCTGTATACTCTTTATACACTTATAATGCAGGAAGTGTATTCACTTCACTTTGTATTCACAAGTGTACACAGGCCATTCTCTTCTGCCCAACATGCAGTAAGGAGTTACCCTTAGGAATGCGGCCATAGAGACAGCGCCTGCATGCTGCTCTGCACAATGAAAAACAGCAGGTTGGCACACATGTTAACCCTTGCCTGTCTAGCATAGAGTAGACATATAACCAATGATTGGTACAAGTATGTGTATATATATGTATATACTGTATGTACTATATATATATATATATGTACTGTATTATACATGTATGTGTATCTGTATATATCTGTAGTATGTGTTGGGCTATGTACTATATACTCATGCAAGAAGTGTGAATTGCTTTCACTTCAATACTGTTTGGCCACTAAGGAATGTGAAGACAACCTTGGGGCCTCTGGTATCCTGTTAGTAACAGATAGGGATTTACCAACACAAGGTAATCTGTTACTTCTCCAGTAGATGTAACGACTAGAAGGGGAGGAGTCCATCCTTACTATATATTGTACGTTGGTTGGCTAGTGAAATGACATCACAGTGATATCACTGTTTTTGGGCCAATAGAACAGAGGTCTTGACATGATATAAAAATGACTGCTCCCATTCGAGAGACCAGAATTTCAGAATTTTCCATGGCAGGCACAAGCCATGTCAGGCTGTTGCGATCTTAGAGATAGGATGTTTTGTTTTATATAATCTTTTAAACTGTAATGGATATATCCAATACAGTCCTTTTTTGTACCTTTCTAAATAAAGACAGCTTTTTATAATATCTTTTGAATCCTTGGACTGATTTCTGCCAGCAATGTGCCACGGTGCCAGCCGCCGCCCTGATTTCCTATGGAAGGTGACTATGAATGTACTGTAACCTAATGCAGATTGAATCAATTGACTGGTTAATGCTTTTCAGCTAAAAGATATATATTATATATATATATATATATATATATATATATATATATATATATATATATATATATATATATATATATATATGCTATGTACTGTATAAATAATATACATGGCAATGTTTGTTGTTTGCGGGTTTCCGGTATCTCTGTGTCCGACGGACTCTGTCGAGTTATGTGGGAAATCGATCGTCTAAATCACTGCAGGATTGGATGGTCAGTCCCGCTGGCGGAGGAGGAGAGGAGGACAGGAGGTACTGGGGCGTGCAAACAATTATTACGTGTTAGTACAGTGGTAATACCTATTAACAAAGTAGTAATACAACCAAGCTTTTAAATGAGCAGTATTACAAGCCCTTTCGTAAAATGATGATAATAATGATGGTGATGATAATAATATTATTTTTATTATAGGCATATAAGAGTTCTCCTAGACATACATTCGGTTTATTACAAACAAGAAGAGATTAATAACTCTTCATACTTACATTTCATATCAACTGGAGATAACTAGACCAGTGACTTGAAGTAATCTTGACAGAAATAGTAATTGACTCGAGAACTTGGCGAGTTTAGCACCTCGCCGGGGGATATCGAGCGGCCGCAGGTTTATATCTCGAGTAGGTGATTGAGATATATAATGACTACCTGTAGCTCTTAACACTAACCCTAACCATAACCCTACAAATGGAAATATTTGGAATCTTTGATTGATATGTTGAGTTAGGTTCATAGTGGTATTCATAAAAAAAGAATGGGAACGAAATATTACAAATTTAGTTTTTTATGACCTTGAACGTGATGCAATCTTTTCATGCACTAAGGTGACAACTCTGTCAGTTACTTAACAAGGCACAAGGGTTGAACATCTAGCCCAGGGAATACAACTGAAAGCTAGCAACCCTGCTAATGTTGGCATATTTACAGTTTTTATATGTGTATTCATTTATAAATGTATAACTGTTGATTGATATGCACTGTCCCTGATCAAATAAACGGAGTAAACTAAACTGAACATCTGCGTGTTTCTCGCGGCTATAGGACTGCGACGATGAGGCGACGGCATCGATGACGTCGACCGTGAAATTGTATCTATTTGAATATTCATGACAGACGCACAGCGTCGTTACTTATGTGCCGTCTTGGCCCAGGAAATGGCAGACGTTCAAAGTCATAACATGCGCAACATGTCATCTAACTAGTGCGCAATGAATGAATGAATCACGTTCAAAATATAAATAAATTATCTAAAATTAACTTCCTACGCTGAGATATGGTCACTTTTCCGCACCTACCCTTATCGGCAAATGTGTCATGCCTCTGCGGATTTCCAGAGGTATTATTATTTTAGGGGGCGACAGTGGCTCGGGAGGTAGAGCAGTCGTCTGGCAATCCGGAGGTTCCCGGTTCGATTCCCGCTCCTCCCGGGCAGTGTGTCGATGTGTCCTTGAGCAAGACACTTTGCTCCCGATGAGCAGGTTGGCACCTTGCATGGTTGCCTCTGCCGTCAGTGTGTGAATGTGTGAGTGAATGGGTAAAAAATTTGAGGAACAAATTGTAAAGCGCTTTGGACAAAGGCGCTATATAAAAAGCAGACATTTATCATTATGTGGTGCACGAAGAATACCAACGCGTTGGACGCTATGGTCGACTCGGGTCTTGGTTGTCCGTGTTCGGGGGACTCATGTGCAAAAAAAAAAACGTTGCAAACTACACGCCACCATGTCCTCCCTCCTCACTCCCCCTCCACCCCCCCTTCTCTCTCTCTGCCGGGGACTTTGCAATATTCTTTGAGAAAAACATCTGCAGCTCCTTCTCCCAACCCCCACCCATATGCTGAATCGAGAACCTCCTCCGTTACTCATCTTTCTCTCCCATTACAGACGCCGAGGCTTTGACACTTGTAACGTCGAACTGCCCCACTACATGCCCCACTACATACCCTCCCCACTCCTCCAGACCAGACCCCCAGACATCCTCCCATTCCTAACTGCAACCATCAACTCCTCCCTCAACTCGGGGACTGTTCACCTCCCTAAAACAAGCCAGAGTCACACCGCTCATAAAAAAACTAAACATGAACCCCACCATCATAGACAACTATCGCCCTGTCTCTCTTCTCTTCTTCCTTTCTAAATCACTTGAACGTGCTGTATCCAACCAACTTACTGATTATCTCTTACAGAATGACTTCCTAGACCCTAACCTGTTAAGCTGTAGCCCTATTTTCAGAAATTTCGACTAAAGGTACATGCCTAAGTAAATGGAAGATTGCTCCACTTCTACAAGGCCAATTTGCATGTTCTTGGTATCTAGGAACATCTAGGGACCTGGGGGTATGTATTTCCAGTGTCAAAAATATTGTGTCTGTTACTAGGCTTGAGTAAATTGTAATGAAAAAAGGGAGAATATAAATTATGATTTATTTTTGCGTCTGTGCCGGTGAATAACACCATGTTACAATTGTGAGCAAGCCGAGCTCGCTCACTGAGCTGATTCAGCAGCTTCTTGAGATCAAGTGTAAAAAGAATCTAAGCAAATGAATAAGGGGAAGATGATTAAACAGAAGGATTTGTAGATACAGTAATAAATGATAATCGATTTTAATTATGAATTCATATTTGACCTTGAACTTGACCTTGACCTTATTATGGCCAAATAATACATCCATGGATAGGGAAAAGGCTCCTCTTTCCAATGGCAGGGTTGAATCTGGATTTAGTCATTTCCTTGCGGTTTTACGATAAAATCGATATAATTAGCATTTTTCCGATAAATTCGTATTTCCGATAAATCGCATAAAACATCGGTAAAAATGAAAATATACACTTTGACTGCTGTTTTGATAGGGTTATGGTCTTTACTCTTGGCAACAAAATAAAAAATAAAAAAACATTAACCTCCTAACATCCAAGGGCCCACATGACATGTCGGCCCTCATGAGGACAATTTGCGTTGCGCCACTTTGCCGACCTCTAGCGGCTCGGGTGTGCATTTATTTTAATACAATATATAGATAGAATTAAAGTCCTATTTGTTTCCTGTCAATTGCCCTTTCAGGTGCCAAATCCGTTCAACGGTTCTCGAGTTACATACCGGTATGTGAGGCATGCGCCAAAGTACACATTACCACCCCCGACCTCCGGGGGCTCCTGCTCCTTCAATCATTTGGCGATCTCGAAAATTTAAATTTGGACAGGGTTGTAGCCAATGAGAGTGGCTTTCCAATGATACGATATGACATGATATGATAATTGGGGATCTAATACGGTCTATATTGATCGATTTATGATAAAGAAAAGCAGAGTCCCCCTATAGGGGGACCTACAGGCTTAACAGGCTAATCAGTCAGGCTTCAGGATTGGCCACTCCACAGAGATGACCTTCATAGCAGTCACAGGGGCTCTTCACTTAGCAAGAGCGAAGGGCCTCTCCTCTGTCCTGATTCTTCTGGACCTGTCGGCAGCCTTTGACACAGTCAACTTTCTCATATCATTGCTATGCCGACAATACTCAACTCTTCCTCTCCTTTCCTCCCTCTGATATCCATGTCTCTGAGTGGAACTTGGCCTGTCTGTACAACATCTCCGCCTGGATGATGATCAACCACATCAAACTGAACCTACCCTCTGACCAAACTTTCCATCACTGTGGAGAATGTAGCCGTGGCCACGTCCCTGACCGCCAATAACCTTGGTGTAGTCCTTGACGATTGGCTGAACTTCTCTGCTCACATCGCAGCAACAACCAGAACCTGCAGATTCCTCCTGAGAAACGTCAGATGGATCCAATCAACAGCCATATCTCACCTCAACTACTGCAATGCACTGCTCGCTGGTCTACCGACCACCACCACCAAGCCTCTTCAACTCATTCAGAACACAGCCGCCCGTCTGATCTCCAACCTACCAAAGTCAGCCCATGTTACCTCGCTTCTTAGGGACCTGCACTGGCTCCCCATCCTCGACCTGACATATCGCACAGCAAAGGGAACGGCTCCCGCGTCCGATCAATGGACTACACACCCTCAAGACCCCTCCGATCTGCATCTTCTGACCGTCTCGGACCCACTCCTATCCGCGCTCCGGGAGGGCCATCAAAGATAAAACGCATATGTGGTGGGAAGTTAACTTCCCACCACAGTTAGGACAGCCGAAACCCAACCAATCTCTCTCTGTCAACTAAAAACACACTTCTTCAATCAATATCTGAAATGAAGGGGGAAAAAACACTAATCTTCTTACTGTCTTCTACCATCTTCCTACTATATGTAGAAGGGTGGATTGTCCCTGCTTGTGGGAGTAGTAGTACACAGACACTGGGTAGTAGGATACTATAGTATTGGACCTATATGTACCCCGTCTTTGGCCCGGAACGTCATTCTGGAGGGCTTGCAGCTGGAGTGGATGGGGCCCAGGATTTACTAACCTGGGACTGTACTCTGGTCTCCCTCGCCTTCCAAGGCGGTCAGCAGTAGCTCCCCGCACACCCTCACTTCCCCCAGTACCTCCGACAGCCCTCCCACACCCAGTGACTGTCAGTCCAATAGTATTATTGGGCTTCCCTGTAAGCAGTACCCTTCCTCAGGGCCGCCTGGGAGAAATGCGAGGCCCTGTGCGAGATTTAAACACGAGGCCCCCCCCCCCCCCCCCCCCCCCCCCCCCAAGGTATTTTTTTTTCTTTTCATACAGTCAACATATTCTTAAATAATAGCGCTCCCCCGAGGCTGGGCATGATACAGTCAACATATAGCAAGAGAGAGAGCGAGAGAGAGCTCCCGTTCTACAGTC